>NC_092110.1:7667889-7967889 GCF_045679555.1 Salvelinus alpinus | reverse complement strand
TGGAATCCATGCGAGTAAGTGTACAAGTGCACACTTTGGAAGAAGGGTGGAGAACCGGGACACAGAAAACAACTGGGGATGGTTTTTGTGTCAGGCAGGGCCGGGGAAGGGGCCAGAGGGAGGGATGGTGATGACATTTTGTCATCTGCTGAACGCTGAGGTCCCTTTGGGGGGCTAATGAGGATAATAATTTTTAGTGATCAATAAATCATGTGTTATTGATTTTTCCCTCTAAGCCCTCTTCTGTTCTCTGAAAGTCAGCCACTCCCCTGGTAGGAAGGGGGGAGCAGAGGAGAGGAGGATGGAGGGATGGAATGAGAGGAGGAGAGGCGATGGGAGCCAGCGGTGCAGTGGGGATAAACAGCATCTGGTGACCAGAGAGATAGGGACCTTTGACTTTACTAACCTGTACGCTGATCGCTCCTCAGTACATTACTATACATTACTATAGAATGTACCGAGTGTGTGTGGGCGTCAGCATAGTCATAGACATTCATAAGTAGTGACTGTGACTATGTGAGTGAGTAGTGTGCTGGTGGTGATTGTTTGTAGTAGGTGAGCTGTGTTGAGTTATGAAGACAACATCAGAGTGGAGGAGTACGAGATCTGCTTCTGGCCTGCTATATTTCTCTCTTCCTCCATCCCTGCATGTCTGCCTCCATCCCCTCATCTGTCTGAGAGAAAGTGCTACTGCCAGCCGGCCAGGCTGAAGCTGGGGAAGAAGAGAGAGAGAGAGGAAGTGGAGGAGGAGAAAGAGAGAGGGTGGAGGTGCCAGTCTGCCACTCTGCCAGCACACATTATTGTGAACAGAATGCGTCACTTAGCTCCTGTGGTCCCAATCACCCTAAAGTGAGAATAAGTTAAACGAGGAGGGGGTGGAGGGGGGAGGGAAGGAGACCACGCAGAGAATGAAAAGAAGTGAGAGAAAGTGGTGGTGCTTGCCGTTGCTTATCGAGATATCTCGAGTGACGTCTTACCTAACCTCTAAACCCATGTGAGGGGTCGAGGTTAAAGAGGTTCACAGACACAGAGACACTTGCAAGTCCCCAGGCTGGAAGATGATGTAACAGTGGTTGTGAGACGAGTGTGATAAGCATCACGTTTGGTCAGCTCTATAGGAAAGAAGTTGCAACTGGAGTAAAAGTGTTTGTTGGGGTCACATCCTCCATGATGTTGATAAGATCCCTGCTTATGGGGCTGTACCCAAAATAGCAGCCTATTACCTAAACTACATGACCAAAAGTATGTGGACACCTGCTCGTCGAACATCACATTTCAAAATCATAAGCAGTTAATATGGAGTCGGTCCCCTCTTTGCTGCTATAACAGCCTCAACTCTTCTGGGAAGTCTTTCCACTAGATGTTGGAACATTACTGCGGGGAATTGCTTCCATTCAGCCGCAAGAGCATTAGTGAGGTCAGGCACTGATGTTGGCTGATTAGGCCTGGCTAGCAGTCGGCGTTCCAATTCATCCCAAAGGTGTTCGATGATGTTGAGGTCAGGGCTCTGTACAGGCCAGTCAAGTTCTTCAACACCGATCTCGACAAACCATTTCTGCATGAACCTCGCTTTGTGCACAGGAGCATTGTCATGCTAAAACAGGAAAGGGCCTTCCACAAACTGTTGCCACAAAGTTGGAAGAACAGAATCATCTAGAATGTCATTGTATGCTGTAGCGTTAAGATTTCCCTTCACTGGAACTAAGGGACCTAGCCCAAACCATGAAACACAGCCCCAGACCATAATTCCTCCACCAAACTTTACAGTTGGCACTATGCAGTCGAGCAGCTAGCGTTCTCCTGACACCCGCCAAACCCAGATTTGTCCGTCGGATTACCAGATGGTGAAGCTTGATGCATCACTCCAGAGAACGTGTTTTCCACTGCACCAGAGTCCAATGGCGGCGAGCTTTAAACCACTCCAACCGGCTACTCGGCCATGGAAACCCATTTCATGAAGCTCCCGACGAACAGTTCTTGTGCTGGCGTTGCTTCCAGAGACAGTTTGTAGCTTGGTGGAACCGGGAACAGACACTTTTTACACGCTTCAGCACTCGCCGGTCCCGTTCTGTGAGCTTGTTTGGCCTACCATCTCGCAGCTTGTATTTTTTTCATCAGTCTACACACAATGCATCATAATGATGAAGCAAAACATGTTTTTAGAAATGTTTGCAAATGTAGAAATAAAACAAAAGTATCACATTTACATAAGTATTCAGACCCTTTACTTAGTACTTTGTTGAAACACCTTTGGTAGCGATTACAGCCTCAAATCGTCTTGGGTATGACGATACAAGCTTGGCACACCTGTATTTGCGGAGTTTCTCCCATTCTTCTCTGCAGATCCTCTCAAGCTCTGTCAGGTTGGATGGGGAGCGTCGCTGCAAAGCTATTTTCAGGTCTCTCCAGAGATGTTCGAAAGGGTTCAAGTCTGGGCTCTGGCTGGGCCACTCAAGAACATTCAGAGACTTGTCCCGAAGCCATTTCTGCATTGTCTTGGCTGTGTGCTTCGGGTCATTTTCCTATTGGAAAGTGAACCTTCACCCCAGACTGAGGACCTGAGCACTCTGGAGCAGGTTTTGATCAAGGATCTCTCTGTACTTCTGCTCCGTTCATCTTTCCCTCGATCCTGACTCGTCTCCCAGTCCCTGCCGCTGAACAACGTCCCCAAAGCATGATAATGCCACCACCATGCTTCAACGTAGGGATGGTGCCAGTTTTCCTCCAGACGTGATGCTTAGAATTCAGGCCAAAGAGTTCTACCATGGTCTCATCAGACCAGAGAATATTGTTTCTTATGGTCAGAGTGCTTTAGGTGCCTTTTGGCAAACTCCAAGCGTGTGCCTTTTACTGAGGAGAGGCTTCCGTCTGGCCACTCTACCATAAAGGCCTGATTGGTGGAGTGCTGCAGAGATGGTTGTCCTTCTGGAAGGTTCTCCCATCTCCCCAGAGGAACTCTGGAGCTCCTTCAGAGTGACCATTGGGTTCTTGGTCAACTCCCTGACCAAGGCCATTCTCCCCCGATTTCTCAGTTTCGCAGGTGGCCAGCTCTTGGAAGACTTTTGGTGGTTCCAAACTCCTTCCATTTAAGAATGATGGAAGTCACTGTTTTCTTCGGGACCTTCAATGCTGCAGAAATTATTTGGTACCCTTCCCCAGATCTGTGTCTTGATACAATCCTATCTCGGAGCTCTACAGACAATTCATTTGACCTCATGGCTTGGTTTTTGCTCTTACATGCACTGTCAATTATGGAACCTTATACAGACAATTGTGGGACCTTTCCAAATCATGTCCAATCAATTGAATTTACCACAGGTGGACTCCAATGAAGTTGTAGACATCTCAAGGCTGACCAATGGAAACAGGATGCACCAGAGCTCAATTTCGAGTCTCATAGCAAAGGGTCTGAATCCTTACGTAAATAAGGTCGTTTTGTTTTTGAGTGTTAATACGTTTGCCAAAAATGTACAAAACCCTGTTTTCGCTCTGTCATTATGGGGTATTGTGTGTCGATTGATGAGGGAATTTTTTTTATTTCATGCATTTTAGAACAAGGCTGCAATGTAACAAAATGTGGAAAAAGTCAAGGAGTCTGAATACTTTCCGAATGAACTGTGTTGTGTATGTAGTGCAATACTTTTGACCAGGATCCCGAGGGCAGGGAATAGAGTACAATTTGTCATTCACCCTGTGTTGACCGTGAGATTAATGGAGTTAAAACATATGCTGTTGATTTGTCTGACTTGGCAGATATATGACGTTTTCTCTTTTGAATGCATTGCTAAAGACATGACATTGTTTTAATCAAATTTGTATGGATTGTGAAAGACTTCAGCCTGTCAGCAATTATAAAAAGAAACAGCAAAGTAAATACCGTAGACTATAAATAGTGTTGTTTTATACACACACACTAATTAAGAACTCCATCGACATAAAACTTCCTCAAGCCCCAGGAAATTATAGGAAATGAATTTGGAATCAAACCGAAATACTGCTACAAAATATGTTGAATAGTTTCAGCTTTATTGAATAAATAAATGCCAGTGTGCAGAGAACTAAAACTATGTCTGGCCATGACCTATGACACTGAACAACAAACAAATAAATAAAAAAAGCACAAAAAAACTGGAATATGTCATATGTCTTTCCAATCTTCTGATTGGAGCCTGATCAGAGGTGAGTCTATTTAAAGAATGAGGAGGTACTCCTCCGGTCCACTCAGCCTCTCGCCTCTTTTACATTAGCAGTAATGGGTCCTGGAGTGGCTGGAAAGAACATGGTATTATCAAAGGAAATCAAGGCTTTGTTGTAAAGGGAGCACAGTGACCCAGAGCCCATCTCTTGCCACGAGTCAACCGCATATTGGCAACTTTTTAATATCGTGAAGGAAAATGAATTCACAACATCTTCTACATTTAGTCCATGTTGAAATACCACATAATCACATTCAATGAGGTTCCATAAGTAAATTGAAGATAAACCTTGGTAAGCTTCATAGTAATAGGCTACAGCTAGCAATGTACTGTTCATTGACCCCGCGTTATATGAGGTAATATTGATGAAATCAAACAAGATGATTTATGTTTACTATGGGGTAAACATTTACAGTGCCTTCAGCAAGTATTCAGACCACTTGACTTTTACAACATTTTGTTACGTTACAGCCTTATTCTAAAATAGATTTACATAAGTATTCAGACCTTTTGCTATGATACTCAAAATTGAGCTCAGGTGCATCCTGTTTCCATCGATCATCCCTGAGATGTTTCTACAACTTAATTGGAATCAACCTGTGGTAAATTCAATTGATTGGACATGATTTGGAAAGGCACACACATCTCTATATAAGGTCCCACAGTTGACAGTGAATGCCAGAGCAAAAACCAAGCCATGAGGTCAAAATAATTGTCCGTAGAGCTCCGAGACAACTGTGTCGAGGCACAGATCTGGGGAAGGGCACCAAAAGAAAGGTACCAAAAAAAGGGCACCAAAAAGGGCACAAAAAAAGGCACCTAAAGACTCTCAGACCACGAGAAACAAGATTCTCTGCCTGAATGCCAAGCGTCACTTCTAGAGGTGGCAGCATCATGCCGTCGGGATATTCTTCAGCTGCAGGGACTGAGAGACTAGTTAGGATCGAGGCAAAGATGAACGGAGCAAAGTACAGAGTACCTTGATCAAAACCTGATCCAGAGCGTTCAGGACCTCAGAATGGGGCGAAGGTTCACCTTCCAACAGGACAACGACCCTAAGCACACAGCCAAGACAACGCAGGAGTGGCTTCGAGACAAGTCTCTGAATGTCCTTGAGTGGCCCAGCCAGAGCCCAGACTTGAACCCTTTTGAACATCTCTGGAGAGACCTGAAAATAGCTGTGCAGCAACTCTCCCCATCCAACCTGACAGAGCTTGTGAGGATCTGCAGAGAAGAATGGGAGAAACTCCCCAAATACAGGTGTGCCAAGCTTGTATCGTCATACCCAAGAAGACTTGAGGCTGTAATCGCTGCCAAAGGTGCTTCAACAAAGTACTGAGTAAAGGGTCTGAATACTTATGTAAATGTGATAGTTTCGTTTTATATATATACATATATATATAAATATATGTAAATTAGCAAGATTTTATTTATTAAATGAACACCGAAAAACAACAAAATACAAAACGAACGTAAAGTTCTGCAGGCTACATAGCAACTATACAAAATCAAGATCCCACAAACTAAAGGTGGAAAAAAGGCTGCCTAAGTATGATCCCCAATCAGAGACAACGATAGACAGCTGCCTCTGATTGGGAACCATACCCGGCCAACAAAGAAATAGAAAAACTAGAATGCCCACCCAAATCACACCCGACCTAACCAAATAGAGAAATAAAAGGCTCTCTAAGGTCAGGGCGTGACATGTGTGTAGATTGATGAGGAAAAAAATCTATTTAATCAATTTTCAAATAAGGCTGTAACCTAACAAAATGTGGAAAAAGTCAAGGGGTCTGAATACTTTCCGAAAGGAACTATATATCACAAAAGCAAGTGAAATTGATAAGATCGATAGGCAGTACATTTATTGGTAGTAAATCATCTTCATTGCTAATAACACACCTTCATTGAATACTATTTGCGGTAAATCATAATGTAATATGTCAAAATAGTATTAGACATCGGCATTTTCGGTCACACACACTTTTTCAAACCAGATAGGGATTATTTAAGGAGGTCACATGGGAATAAGTGATTCCTAGGCTGCTGTGTGACTGTATGATAGTTCGTAGATCTGGACGGTGTGGCCTTCCTGCTTTAGAACAGAGAGAGGGTCTATATCCCAGATGGCATCCTATTCCCTATATAGTTCACAACTTTTGACCAGAGCCCTATGAGCTACAGAGGGATTATGGTGCCATTATGGACACATCCAGGGACTTGTTGAGTCAAACAGCAGGCTCTAATCTCTCTAATCATCAAGTCAATTAACAGAGAGCAGAAAAAAAGATAAGGTGGCCTTTCCTTTATAAAAACCCAGACCTGAAACATTTATGACGAGATATAATTCCCCTCACACCTGAGGGTCTCTGGAGGGTGGGCCCAGGGTAGAGAGAACCAGCGGGCAATGAGAGAGAGTGCAAGAGAAAGCACGTGTGTGTGTGTGTGCGTGTGTCTGTGTGTTTGAGCTCTCCTCAGCTCTCCTCTGGCCGCTGCCTGGTGGCTGCTGCCCGCTGCCTGGCTCCTGGTGCCCCGCTCTCTCTCTCTTCCTGTCCTGCAGAGCGCCCCGGCCCCTTGCCTGGTGTGGGTCTAATTATCCTGTTAAAGGGGGCTCTGCAGCCACAGGTGGCCCCCAGGGACCTCACTGGGAAGGGGTACAAATGGCGAGGATTAGAGATTGGAATGATTGTATCTCAATTGGCACCCTATTCCCTCTGCAGTGCAATACTTGAGGAGGGGGACAAATGGAGACTAGATTACTTTTGGGAAGAGGGACTCTTTCCTTTTACATGAGGCCTGTACCGAGATATTGACCTCACCACCACAGAAACATAATCACTGGAATTGGCATCCCTATTAGCCACGAGTTTACCAGTCAGATTACCATGGTAAGAGGCTATAATCCCATTGTAGGAAATCTGTTTCTATGCTCACAATACACACACTTTGTTATGTAGGTACAAAGGCATAGACGCACGGACGTACACACAAATGGACGCACCCAAGTGTATCTATAGATCTAGATTTTCTGGACTGGATTTCCTTTACTACCTTACTGTTAGAAAACAAGCAACACCTTTTAGAGCCCAAAAAGTGCCTGTCAGTCTCTAGGTACACTTTTAATTGAACAGAGTCTGGGTTCACCGTATCAGGTGGCTAAACTTTCATGCAACTCTGAGAACAAAAGTAAACCTGCAGATGAGTTTGGAACAGCACCAGAATACATCTTTCTACCTTTCCTTGCAAATGAACACAACGCTCAATGGATATCAGTTAATAACTAATATTTTACCGTTTTGGTTGGACACAGATAGTAACATTTTCATAATAGAGTTCTTTGACTTTTAATTGGTTCTGAAAATGAAATGCTTTTTTTTATGACTCAAGTTTATGGTAGAACAACAACATTGCAAATTAATGATATGCCAATTAAAAACTGTATTTGCAATGAAGGATTAAGAAGGAGAGGTACACTATCTATACAAAATCATGTGGACACCCCTTTGAATTAGTGGATTTGGCTATTTCAGCCTCACCCTTTGCTGACAGGAGTATACAACCAAGCACACCGCCATGCAATCTCCATAGACAAACATTGGCAGTAGAATGGATTTACTGAAGAGCTCAGTGACTTTCAACGTGGCACCCCACTTTCCAACAATTCAGTTCGTCAAATATCTGCCCTGCTAGAGCTGCCCCGGTCAACTGTAAGTGCTGTTATTGAGAAGTGTAAACATCTAGGAGCAACAACGGCTCATCTGTTAAGCGGTAGGCCACACACAAGTTCACAGAATGTGACCGTCATGTGCTGAAGTATGTAGCGCGTAAAAACCCTATGTCCTCAGTTGCAACACTCACTGCCAACTTCCAAACTGCCTCTGGAAGCAATGTCAGCATAATAACTGTTTGTCAAGAGCTCCAAGAAATGGGTTTCCATGGTCGAGCAGCCACACAAGATCAACATGCGCAAAGCCAAGTGCCGGCTGGAGTGGTGTAAAACCCACCACCTCTGGAGCAGTGGACACGAGTTCTCTGGGGTGATGAATCACGCTTCACAATCTGGCAGTCCGACGGACAAATCTGGGTTTGGCGGATGCTAGAACAACGCTACCTGCCCCAATGCATAGTGCCAACTGTAAAGTTTCGTGGAGGAGGAATAATGGGCTGGGGTTGTTTTCATGGTTCGGGCGAGGCCCCTTAGTTCCATTAAAGGGAAATCTTAATGCTACAGCATACAATGACATTCTAGATGATTCTGTGCTTCCAACTTTGTGGCAACAGTTTGGGGAAGGCCCTTTCCTGTTTCAGCATGACAATGCCCCCATGCACAAAGCGAGGTCCATACAGAAAAGGTTTGTTGAGATCGGTGTGGAAGAACATGACTGGCCTGCACAGAGCCCTGACCTCAACTCCATCGAACATCTTTGGGATGAATTGGAACGCCGACTGCGAGCCAGGCCTAATCGCTCAACATAATCAGTGCCCAACCTCACTAATGCTCTTGTGGCTGATTGGAAGCAAGTCCCCGCAGAAATGTTCCAACATCTACTGGAAAGACTTCCCAGAAGAATGGAGGCTGTTATAGCAGCAAAGGGGGGACCAACTCGATATTAATGCCCATGGTTTTAGAATGAGATGTTCGTCGAGCGGGTGTCAACATACTTTTGGTCATGTAGTGTATTTTGTTCAATAATGTGTAATAATTTACGCCAGGAATACTGCATTTAAATACAGGCACCACTTCTTTAAGGCCTGGTCCCATTGCATTTCAAGGTTTATTTAAAGAACACGCTATATCAAACATTTTAAAAATGAACAGTATAAAACCCTAATTGTCATGTAATCATCTGGGAAGCAATTCCACTTAGTTAGTGTGATGTCATCTCCGTTGCCTGTGACATTACCGATACATATTGAAGGTCCACCACCACGCCCACCCCCCACCCTCCAAACGCACAACCCCCCACCACACACAAAACATTACACCATGTTAACCATTACACCACCTTCTGTTTAGGGTTGTACTATACCAACATTGGTTCACATGGGTACCTATCCTCTTTTAATTATGTTAAAGAATAAAAGAAAGAAGAATTAGCCTGAATCTAATTAACAGCATGTCTATTAGTAGCAGGGCACCATCAAAATTGTATCTAAATTAATCATGTTTTGATTTAAGATATTACATTCAAATTAATCATTTTAAAAATGGAAATGATCCTTGACGCGGCTCCAGCTGTGATCAGGCCCGCTCTATGCCTGTGTCCCAAATGGCACCCTATTCCCTATATAGGGCACTACTTTTGACCAGGGCCCATAGGGCTCTGCTCAAAAGTAGAGCACTATGTATGGAATAGGGTGCAACTTGGGATGCAGCCTGCCTGCATCTCTCCCCACGCTGTGGCATGTACCAGTTTAAGGATGTCTTGGGGGGGCTATCAGCGCGTCTCTCACCCTGCATGCCTAGCTGTGTTATTTCAATTATGCTTATTTAATGGGACAGATGTATAGAATATTTGGTAATTAGGGAGAATTGAAGGCCAGTGGGCCCTAATGGTTGAAAAAGATGTGTCAGAATGGACAAACCCCCTTCCACTGTCTTCCAGTTGATATGATGAGTCGCCAATTTGCTTTATTTTCTTTCTTTTTTCTCTCCTCCATATGGCATTGTGGTGATCGTCTGTGATAAATGCACCACGGAAAGTCTGTTGTTGTATCGAGTGAAGTGTTTGCAGTGAAATGTGATGGCACTGGCTTTTTGTGTCGCACTTTGAGTACATTTGCCTAAATGTGTGTGTGTGTGTGTGTGTGTGTGTGGTGTGTGTGTGTGTGTGTGTGTGTGTGTGTGTCGGTGCATGTGCACGTGCTGTACGTGTGTTTATTCAACCTCTGCGTGTGTTCTGATATTCTGAACATTACCCATTCACATCAATCACAGCTTCAGGTGGAATGAATCCCACTTGTCAGATGCAGCATCGAATCCAAGGTGAGGAGACAAGAGGTTTAACCTTGAATGCACTTTTAAGATATAGCGAGGCAGAAATAGCCATAGTACATGTTGAATGATATTGCTTGTGAGTCACACATGTTGTGTCACCACCCACCTACACTATTATATCTTAATAATACTCTAGTGTTCATTAGTCAATTGAAAGTGTTACATGACAATGACACTTACACTCACCCTGCTAAGTCAACCACGCTAGTGACAAAAATGAAGGTATACAAAGAACAAATAAGCTGTCATTGGATCAGGTCAATATACAGTATTTGCCACGGATAGGATCATAATGTCATAGATTTAAAAATTCTACGAACACAATCCAACCCTGTGTGCTGTCCTGGACCAAATCCATTGACTAGGGGCTCGATTCAATGAGATCAAGTGTTAACCCGCGATAGCTGATGTTTTAGCGGAGTTGGAGGTGTAACTGCTTGGATCTGTCAAAATCGGTGAGCAGCTGCTCTTCTGATCATTGTCACGAAGCCACACCAGTCCCACTCTCGTTAGAAGTTCAGAACAAGAAAGTGTAGGCCGTATAGAACTAATGACGCTCATATTGAAAGTCATTCAACAAAATAATGAGGAGTTCTATCAGCCTAATCAAGGTGATTGCATCACACATCCCAGTGTTCCAACTTGTAAACACGGCTGCATGGGATTCCTACTAATGCAACTCTGTGCGGCCAATGGCAATGTCCGTGATAGCTATAATGTCGGGAGCCGCAGCTCTAACGTGATTGGATTTGACTGCTCTAACGCAGTTCCAACTCCGACACTGTCGGGTGTCGGCTAACACAAATCTGATTGAATTGAGCCCTAGACCCCCTGTAGATTTCATTTCAACAAAATGTTTCCTCACATAGAATGTTCATCCTTTGCTATGTTTGCAACTAATACACCAGCTTTCAGAAATGTATCAAACAAACATGTATGGCTTGCATCTCTGTGTCTCTACCCGAGTGAAAATGGGTAGGAATAGAGGGATGGGTGGATGGATGGATGGAGAGAGGGAGAAAGGGATAGAAGGATAGAGGGATGGGTAAAAAGGTAAATAAGTGTGGCGTATCCTGTTCTAACGGGTTCCTAGTCCCTTTGTGATGATTAGACAGCTCCCGAGGGGTAGATGAGTTAGCAGAAGCAAAAGCTCTCTAATGAGCTCAGCTCCCGCACCCCTACTACCCCCTCCCCCCGCGGACCCCCTCCCTGTCCCAGGGTGGACCCAGTGGCTGTATGGGGGTCCCAGGAGGAGGGGCCGCAGCGCACCTGTTCTCCTCTCCTTGTAATCTGTGCATTTCTGCACTCCATCCCTCCCTCCCTGTCCTCCCTCCTTCCCTCTCTCCCTCCCGCTTTCCCGCTCCTCCTTCCCTCCCTGTCCAGGCGTGGAGTGGGGGGGCCTACTGGGAACCATGGCATTGTCTGTTGTCTTTTGCACCTCTCTCTCTCTCTCTCTCTCTCTCTTCTTCCCTTCTTTTTAATCCGAATTTCTGGTCTCTGCTCTCCTACTGACTGCAACAGCACATGCAGATCGGAGAATTGTTCCTTTGAGGTTTTGCATGAGACCTCCTTTCGCGGCCGACATTTTATGGTTGTTTTTCCATTTGATTGAATTGATTAATGCATCTATTTAGGAGTCATTGTATAGTTGTCATATTTGGCAGTTGCAACGAATACTGCACTAAGACAGAATAGTGCACTAAGCTCTACACTGTTAAAATTAAGTGCTTTGTAACACGGGAACTAGTGGCAACTGAGCTGCCACCAACGCGAAGGAGCCAAAACCGTCATTTTGCTGGAGTATTGAAACACATCGTCCTGAAATGTTTGTAAATATTACATGGTATGTTGTAACACCAGTTAATCAAGTGTTGTGCAACACCTTGCCTGGGACTGGGAGCCCTGCCGAAAAAGGTTTAAAAAACTATTCTGGTGTTTCAAGTTCTGTTTAGTGCAGAATTAGATACCCTTCTTTTTTGGTGTTGTTTCCTCTCTCTAAAGCTTCTTAACACTATTATGGTGTTTAAATTCTGTCCGGTGCAGAATTCTATCACTTCTCAAGTGTCTGATCATTCGCCAGCTTAACCCATTTTGGCAGGCATTGTTGAGCAGAGTGCTCAATCCACCAGCAGTAGCTCAAGGTTTAACAACAAGCATTGTAGGTTATTGTATTTACTTCTACCATTAAATGTGGGGAATGTGGGAATGGCTTATCTCATCATTGAGATTTTGTCTGACGGTTATCATATCCGTTAATTATGATCCATTACACCTCATGGCACAACAAACTGCTTAATATTAATATAGAAGTATACTTTTCTTTCTTCAGACATGCATATAACAATGTGCAAAATAATCATATAGTCTTTACATTTTTATTCCCAAAATCCTCTAAAAACAAGGAGATTAAAACCAGACTTCTAATGAGTTCAATCAATCAATTTTCTATATTTTTGGTTATCCCCATATAATATACTTACATTTTGAGCAACATATTAAGTTGGATTAATTTTCGAATTTTGGGGTAAAATGAAATTAACTAATCATTGAAACGACATTCATGTTTTATTAAGTATTTATGTATATCTTTTTGTTGTCAGTTTCAACTCACCCCAAATTTTTACAGTGTGGCTGTGTGGTTGAGTGAGTAAAATATCAATGAAATTTACCATCTTACTGCCCCAAAAGTCGGGGTTCAATTCCCGCTACCGCCTGTCCCACTTTCACTCCTTCTCTGTCTCTTCCTGTTTCTAATCTGTCTAAATAAAGCATTGAGAAAATGAAGGTGGATTTCCACAAAAAATATTCTCCACAGGCCCTTATCATCAATCAATATTAGGCTATAAATCATTTGCATTTTTTTAACCATTTGAGTGTATGAATCAGTCTGCCTTTTACATGCACTGAAACCCCCAAAACACAAATATTCAGATTGAAGAACCACTTTGGATGTTTCAGAGTATTTACTATTCTGTTTTAAAACACATTCTGTATTTCATAACACTTACATTGGGTTTACATTCAAACACCGTTCAAATACCAGATCTCAGGTTAGGTACATTACTTTTCATGGTTTCATTACATGATCATGTTCTTTTGAGTCTTTCTATTTTGACAGTGTAGATAGCTAAGTGTGAATGACTGAATTACATGATGACGCCATGCAGGCTGCATTTAGTGTCTGTTGAGTCCTTACAAAGGTACACCTGGGTCACGCCAACCGAACAACCAACCAACCCCCTCGGTCCCTAGCTCTAAGAGACATCAGTCCCAGGGTGGCACTTTCCATCTCCCGTTAATTAGGCCAAATGTATGTTTACATAATGAACTTTGAGGTAGCTGACGACAAATGGCATCTTGGGACCAGGGAGGACAAAGAGGTGCTAGGCATGGCCAGATGGGTGTGTGTGTGCGTGTGGTGTGTAAGGGTGGACGTGTTTAAACAAACAACATTTTGACCAACAGGGGACATTTTGATAGTCCCCATTAGGTCAAATGCTATTTCTAAGGGGTTTAAGATTAAGGTTAGAATTAGTGTTAGGGTTAGAATTAGGTTTAGGGTTAGGAGCTAGGGTTATTTTTAGGGTTAGGGATACGATTAGGGTAAGGGTAAGGTTTGATATTAGTGTTAGGATTTTGAATGGGATTGAATTGTGTGTCCCCACCAGGTTAGTTAAACAAGACTGTGTATGTGTGTGTGTGTGTGTGTGTCTGTGTGTGTGTTAGGGACCTCTGTGTCAGACACACAACCTGAGCGGGAGAATTCCCAGCTCTCCGTTTGACAAAAGGCTCTACCTGCCGCCTTATGCCTCTGAGAATTCCCACTAGTACCCCAGAAGGAGGAGGAGGCTCTTCTTCGGGAAGGGAGGGGGGGACGCGGATGAGTAGCATTAGTAGTATTTATTATGACCCCCAATTAGCTGCTGCCAAGGCAGAGGGTACTCTTCCTAGGGTCCAAACAGGAATAAAAACACAACAAATAAAATACATAAAATATATAATACACGTAGAACTACATTTAGAATACAATTTAGCAGACACTCCCATCCAGAGCGACCCACAGCTAGTGCATTCATCTCAAGAGAGCCAGACGAGACAACCAGTCGTATCACAAACACGTATCACATATCACAACATAATGCGAAACATAACACAATACAAAATACATAAAAATGTCTGTGTCTCTTCACAGTCCCCTTCGTAAGGTGTTCTTTTATGAGGATGGCGTGGGGAAGTGGGGAGGAGGAGGCCTGTGGGAGCAGGTACAGGTGAGGAAGCCTGTGTTCCAAATGAAACCCTACTCCTTATAGGGCACTATTTTTTTTATTATAAACTGGGTGGTTTGAGCCCTGCATGCTGATTGGCTGACAGCCGTGGTATATGAGACTGTATCCGACGGGTATGACAAAACATTTATTTTTTACTTCTCTAATTATGTTGGAAACCAGTTTATAATAGCAATATGGCACCTCTAGGGTTTGTGGTATATGGCCAATATACCACGGCTAAGGGCTGTGTCCAGGCACTCCGCGTTGCGTCGCGCTTAAGAACAGTCCTTAGCCGTGGTATATTGGCCATATACCACACCTCCTCAGGCCTTATTGCTTAATTATATAATATAAATATAATACTATTTTTAACCCTGGTCAAAAGTAAAGCACTGTAACGGGAATAGAGAGACATTTATAACACAACCAAGGTGTTGAGGGAAGGTACAGTAAGAGAGAGGAGGCCTTTAAGATGTCAGGTACGGCCCATGTATTACTCCAGCCTACAGTGTGATAACAAATCAACTAAGGGCCAGGTAGTGTAGGCTTCTGCAGGTCTCCAGGACCTTGGGTTGATTTGATCTTGTAACGACCTCCTATGTAACCCCCACAAGTCCTTTAATACTACCCCGACATCATTAGAATTACAGCAACCAATGGATCTACCTGCCTGTTACAAACCACACCCATGGGATTACGCACGCACGGACGGACACACACACACACACAGGAAGCTGGTGCTTTACACCTGTTACCTTGACCTGAGCTTGCTTTACTGTCTTCATCATTTCGTTATTCATTTATTCTGCCTTGCACCGTGACACTTCTTACATGAAGTGGCTTCTTATGGAGTGTTGTATTGCTTAATAAACATTCATATCCCCGTACGAATGCAGTCATAGAGCATTATGAAACTGCATAAACCAATCCGCCTTTCTATTTCGTTCTTCTGAAAATGGTACTTTCCCCTCACTGTCTTTGTGGTGGAATGAAGTCCTCTTGTAGATGCTCTATAGGAGAGATGATGTAATGAAGGCACCATGTAGGGCAGGCGTAAAATTCAAATTGTCCAAGAACATGGGAGTGAAGATAAAAGTGTATTAATTAGCATGTGCAAAGTAAATGAGGTTGCTGCCTTCAGTCTCCCTATTAAAGCCTCTCTTTGAGGAATAGACCATTTAAGAGTGGGCATGAGGCAAGCCTCTCCTCACCCTCACAAATACACTAGTATTGCATTTACTTTTTACATGTTGGTTTTACATTTTGAACACTGGTCCAGTGTCTATACGGGTCCACACTTTTCAGTGTTAAGTTAATACACTGCTTAGTGTAAAGCCTTATTTCTATATTTCCCAGAGTGCCTTGGCTTTCAATTGACTTGTAGAGTTACCAGCCATGACTGTATTTGCTAGTGACAGAGACATGCTTGTTACATTCATCTGGTTTTTGTCCTGTGGCCCTTCACCAAGTGAGCGCTTCAGGGAGTATGTCCTCATTAACGTATTAGTATTTAACACTGTACAAAATGTATTTCATGAAGCCTAATTTTCTGGGCCTAGTTTTATCCTAATAACATGGCCTAAAACTCAAAGCACTGCCAGTCACATAATGCTGGCTTGCAAAGTGGTGTGCAATTCTTATTGGAATCTAGCCAAAGTGGGAATATCCAACATTCACCTGCAACCTGCCAGTTTGGGAAGACTAAATTCCTCTTCTTCTTTAAATTTGTATTGCGGATCGTAACCAACTGAACGGTGTATACACTGCCACCTACTGTACTGGAGAGTGAGACCGGTCACAGCCTCCCTATTAATCTATTTCTCTTATCTAGCCCTTTGTTTCCGCCTACTGTTCTGGAGTGTGAATTTCATTACACGTTGTGACACAAAAAGGGAAGAAAAATTGCCAAGCCAACTGACTCTACACCCATTAAAACCTCACCACTGTTCCACTACTTGGACTTATCTGATCTTACACCAGGTCGGCAGCCTGGGAGGATACTATCGTTCAACACACATTGTAACTCTTCTGCAGTAAAATCTTGTACACTGAAGTACTTCTCTGCAGCTGCCATCACAATGTCTATTTGATGTGATTTACGTTCCATTTCTGTGGTACAGCTGATAACCTAAGAATGCTAAGAAACCAATCTTATTGAAGTAGATGTTATTGCTATTAGTCTTTATTGACCTCGGCCTACTCACAGGGAGCCTCTTAGGATCCTTTGCCCTGGACCCATCTTCCTCTACTACTCTCTTCACTGCCTCATCATACAACACCTTCTGTACTACTCTGACCCTGGCAACCTCAACCTACCTTTCTCTCCCCAGACACCTCTGATCTCCAGCACCATGGGTACCCCTACAGTTCAAACACAACTTTTTCCACCTATACTACACCTTACTACAGCTTTGTCTCATGCCCTCATGTACACTTCTCACATCTAGACATCTCCCTCCTACACACTGCTGCAATATGACCATAAGCTTGGCACCTAAAACACTGCAATGGGTTCGGAATAAAATCTCTCAACAGGATAACTGACACATCCTAACTTGACTTTGTCGGGTAAAGATTCTGCATCAAAACACAACAGGACAGACAGTGTCTTTTCTGTTCACCACACTCTCCCACACTCTCCACCGGGGGGGGGGGGGGGGGGGGGGGGTTCTACTAAGCTATATGGAATTATTTTAAGGAGGTCATACCAAAGAAAAATTATCAATTTGATTTTGAATTTTAAGACGCCTTTAAGTATAAAACATTTTTTTGTTGCCTTACTGTTGTTGCTCATACAAGCGCATTGAATAAAAAATGCATTACATGGAACAACATAAATAAAGAATTGAAAGGAATTTTGTTATCAAGTGTCTATCCAATATCTGAGACATATAAGAAAGATCAGGCAATTTTTTAAATTTTATTTATGTATTTAACCCCTTATATTTGGGACTAAACAGTCTCACATATTCAGTACATTCAGAAAGTATTCAGACCCCTTGACATTTTCCACATTTTGTTATGTTACAGCCTTATTGTAAAATGTATTAAATTGTTTGCTTTCCTCATCAATCTACACACAATACCCCATAATGACAAAGCAAAAACAGGTTCTGAGATTTTTTCACAAATTTATAAAAATCAAAAACTGAAATATCACATTTACATAAGTATTCAGACCCATTACTCAGTACTTTGTTGAAGCACCTTTGTTAGCGATTACAGCCTTGAGTCTTCTTGGGTATGACACTACAAGCTTGGCACACCTGTATTTGGGGAGTTTCTCCCATTCTTCTCAGCAGATCCTCTCAAACTCTGTCAGGTTGGATGCAGAGCATCGCTGCACAGCTATTTTCAGGTCTCTCCGGGCTCTGGACGAGCCACTCAAAGACTAGTCCCAAAGCCACTCCTGCGTTGTCTTGGCTGTGTGCTTAGGGTCGCTGTCCTGTTGGAAGGTGAACCTTCACCCAGTCTGAGGTCCTGAGCGCTCTGAAGCAGGTTTTCATCAAGGATCTCTCTACACTTTGCTCCGTTCATCTTTCTCTCGATCCTGACTTGTTTCCCAGTCCCTGCAACTGAAAAACATCCCCACAGCATGACGCTGCCACCACCGTGCTTCACTGTAGGGATGGTGCCAGGTTTCCTCCAGATGTGACGCTTGGCATTCAGGCCAAAGAGTTCAATCTTGGTTTCATCAGATTAGATAATCTTGTTTCCCATGGTCTGAGAGTCCTTTTGGTGCCTTTTGGCAAACTCCAAGTTGCTGTCATGTGCCTTTTACTGAGGAGTGGCTTCCGTCTGTCCACTCCACCATAAAGACCTGATTGGTGGAGTGCTGCAGAGATGGCTGTCCACTGGAAAGTTGTCCCATCTCCACAGAGGAACTCTGGAGCTCTGTCAGAGTGACCATCGGGTTCTTGGTCACCTCTCAGAACAAGGCCCTTCTCCCCTGATTGCTCAGTTTGGTTGGGCAGCCAGCTCTAGGAAGAGTCTTGGTGGTTCTAAACCTCTTCCATTTAAGATTGATGGACGCCACTGTGTTTTGGGGGACCTTCAATGCTGCAGACATTTGTTGGTACCCTTCCACAGATCTGTGCCTCGACACAACCCTGTCTCGGAGCTCTATGGACAATTCCTTCGACCACATGGGTTGGGACCTTATATAGAGAGATGTGTCCCTTTCCAAATCATGTCCAGTCAATTGAATTTACCACAAGTGGACATCAATCAAGTTGTAGAAACATCTCAAGGATGATCAATGGAAACAGGATGCACCTGAGCTCAATTTTGAGTCTCATAGCAAAGGATCTGAATACTTATGTAAACAAGGTATGTGTTTTATTTCATTTATTTATTTACAAAATTTCTAAAGAACGTTTTTTGCTTTGTCATTATGGGGTATTATACTTGATCTATTTTAAAATAAGGCTGTAACGTAACAACGTGACAAAGTGAAGGGGTCTGAATACTTTCCGAAGGCACAGTACTTCCATTCATTTTTTCAACTGTAACTGGGCGACTTTCAGACAAGTCTCACCTTTCCACAGAGGGGTCATATTAGTGTGTAGTCTAATCTGTTCGGACACTACAGACAGAAGTTGGCAGATCGGCTGTATCGACAGACGAGTACCAAGACGATTTTGGGGGTCGCTGAGCGAAATGGAGAACACTATAGTGTTCGAGAGAGTCTCATCTTTCTATAGAGTTTGTAGGACAAACGGTTTGGACTCTACAGACAATTTTGTGAAAATAATGATTTTTGGTGTTTCTTACAAACAGCCTAGCTCTGTCACCTTTTACTGCAGAGGTGTGACGGATGCGAGACATCGGCAGTGGATTGACACACAGCCAACGCAAAAAGACAGGATCCATTCTCTCCAAATATCTCACTGCCACTGGGTCAGAGTCCTCCTTCTAGTCATCTTCGTCAAGGCTTGAACTCAGTGGTCTTTGTGAAAAATACAGAATGAGATTACCTAACTCATCTAAACTCGACACAACCATTTCAGTAACGGGTGCAATAAATCCAAGCAAAAGATTGGATTCATTTAGATAAATATAAGTTATTGATATTTGAGCAGCACACAATTAATTTTTCAATCAATTTACATGCAAAAACATGAATATGGAAGCAAACAATTCTAAAAATCAACCTGCAATAGAGCATGATGGGAAATATGATAATAATGGCCATGGTTTTGGTTGAACACTGGTTTTTAACACCAACAAAGACTAGATGCATAGCAGCATACCACCCTGCATACTACTGCTGGCTTGCTTCTGAAGCTAAGCAGGGTTGGTCCTGGTCAGTCCCTGGATGGGAGACCAGATGCTGCTGGAAGTGGTGTTGGAGGGCCAGTAGGGGGTGCTCTTTCCTCTGGTCTAAACAAAGATCCCAATGCCCCAGGGCAGTGATTGGGGACACTGCTCTGTGTAGGGTGCCGTCTTTCGGATGGGACGTTAAACGGGTGTCCTGACTCTCTGAGGTCATTAAAGATCCCATGGCACTTATTGTAAGAGTAGGGGTGTTAACCCCGGTGTCCTGGCTGAATTCCCAATCTGGCCCTCAACCATCACGGTCACCTAATAATCCCCAGTTTACAATTGGCTCATTCATCCCCCTCCTCTCCCCTGTAACTATTCCCCAGGTCGTTGCTGCAAATGAGAATGTGTTCTCAGTCAACTTACCTGGTAAAATAACGGATAAAAAAAAGAAGAAAAAAAAAAAGATGATGGCTCCGGAGAGGACGGCCGCTGTTTAGTCGTGCTATTTTGTTTGTTTTATTGCATTGTTTGTAACTTATTTTGTACATAATGTTGCTGCTACCATCTCTAATGACCGAAAAGAGCTTCTGGACATCAGAACAGTGATTACTCACCTCGAATTATATAAATAATTTTTCTTTAATGAGGCGGATGGGAAGGATATACTTCAAACACCCGAACAGGCACTCATCACCGTCATTCGCAGGAGAAAGAAACTGAGATTTTGGCGGAAGGAGATCGGGGAGCCTTGTGAGGATCAGGCGACGAGTGGCTAATCTGCCTTTGCCATCCATACTGTTAGCCAACATTCAATCGCTGGAAAATAAATGGGATGAAATAAGAGCATGTATATCCTACCAACGGGACATTTAAAACTGTAAAATCTTGTGTTTCACAGAGTCGTGGCAGAACGACGACATGAATAACATACAGCTGGCGGGTTATACACTCTATCAGCAGGATAGAACAGCAGCCTCTGGTAAGACCCGGGGTGGAGGCCTATGTACCAAACAACAGCTGGTGCACGATATCTTAAGAAGTCTCGAGGTTTTGCTCGCCTGAGGTAGAGTATCTCATGATAACCTGTCGACCACACTATCTACCTAGAGAGTTTTCATCTGTTTTTTTTTTATAGCTGTCTACATACCAAAACTGCACTCAATGAGCTGTATAAGGCCATAAGCAATCAGGAAAATGCTCATCCTGAGGCGGCGCTCCTAGTGGCAGGGGACTTTAATGCAGGGAAACTTAAATCAGTTCTACCACATTTCTATCAGCATGTTAAATGTGCAACCAAAGGGAAAAAACTCTTGACCAGCTTTACTCCACATACAGAGACGTGTACATAGCTCTCCCTAGCCCTCCATTTGGCAAATCTGACCATAATTCTATCCTCCTGATTCCTGCATACAAGCAAAAATGAAAGCAGGAAGAACCAGAAACTCGGGCGATAAAGAAGTGGTCAGATGAAGTAGATGCTAAAGTAGAGGACTGTTTTGCTAGCACAGACTGGAATAAGTTCCGGGATTCTTCCGATGGCATTGAGGAGTACACCACATCAGTCACTGGCTTCATCAATAAGTACATCGATGATGGCGTCCCCACAGTGACTGTACGTACATACCCCAACCAGAAGCCATGGATTACAGGCAACATAATGCACTGAGCTAAAGGATAGAGCTGCCGCTTTCAATGCTATCATTAAGTTTGCAGATGACACAACAGTGTTAGGCCTGATCAACCACAACGAGGACCTCTATACCAGGCGGTGTCAGAGGAAAGCCCTAAAAATGGTCAAAGACTCCAGCCACCCTATTCATAGACTGTTTCTGCTACCGCACGGCAAGCGGTGCCGGAGCTTCATGTCTAGGTCCAAGAGGCTTCTAAATAGCTTCTACCCCCAAGCCATAAGACTCCTGAACATCTAATCAAATGGCTACCCAGACTATTTGCACTGTCCCCCCTCTACACCACTGCTACTCTCTGTTATTATCTATGCATAGTCACTTTAATAACTCTACCTACATGTACATATTACCTCAATTACCTCGACACCGGTGTCCCCGCACATTGACTCTGTAATGGTACCGCCTGTATATAGCTTCGCTATTGTTATTTTACTGCTTCTTTTTAAATATTTGTTACTTTCATCTCTTACTTTTTTGTAGGTATTTTCTTAAAAACTGCATTGTTGGTCCCTCCGTAACTTTCATTACGCACACCTGTCCTTTATTCCCACTGATTAGTACTTGTATAAGCGTGCCCTTTGGTCTCCATTGGGCTGTCCATTATTGTTACAATGTTCGTTGGTGGATGTTAGTACCTGTGCTGTGTGTGTTGGCTTTCGTGCCATTGTGGATTGAGCAGATGATTATAGGTCTCGTCCCGTGTGTTAATCATTGTGCGCGGGGGTAATTTATGTGAGGTACTCCTCGCTCTTTTGTTTTGGGTTTCTACCATGTTTTTACGTGTTTGTTTGGTCTTCGTCCCGTGCCTTTACACGGCATGCCGTAATTTGGGCTTAATAAAAAACCCTATTATGCATTCCTGCGCCTGTCTCCCGAATCTCTTCATACCAGCGTGACAGCTTGTAAGTAAGCATTTCACTGTACGGTCTTCTTCACCTGTTTTATTCGGCGCATGTGACAAATACAATTTGATTTGGAACACCGGGGGTTCTTTTACACCAATGACTGTTAATTTAACACTTACAGAGTTCTTTTTACACCTGAAAACCCTAGAAATTTTACACTGAAAAAACACTCGGTAACACTGGTCAATTTGCTGTGTAGCTGTACCAAACAGCTACAGTGCATTCGGAAAGTATTCAGACCCCTTGACTTTTTACGCATTTTGTTACGTTACAGCCTGATTCTAAAATGTATTAACCCTTGTGCGGTGTTCATGTTTTTTATTTTTCACCCAATGTTCACGGGTCTGATGGACCCACAACTTTCTTGGGTTTATAAAACAATACAGCCATAACACTTTATGTTAAAGTACTTCATACTTAATTCTTAGATGTTGACTTATATCAATTACAAGCAATATAAAACAGCTTACATGGTTAATTTTTGCCATTTACCTCTTCTAGATCACATTTGTCAATAAAAGTGCTTTTCGTTTTTTTTAATAACATTTATTTGTCAATTATAATCAAGACATGGGTGGAATAAATCATGTTTATCTTGAAGAAATATAAATGAAACAAGATTTTCATCACTATTGATGTTTATTGCTTTGAAATGAAGAAATTGGAAGGCCACATTTTACATAGACTATTTACTGGAAATGATAAATGAGCACCATTGAACATGAATTAAGGCCGGTCTGCACACCACATGAGGGACAGAGTTTTACTGTGTGTGTGTTGTCAATGTATTTATTGCACTTGATGCATGTGTACTGTGTCTTCCTGTCCTTCTTGGGTCCACACACATCACAGTGCTTCTTCTTGTTGCTACCAGCTGCAATCTAGAATGATGAAAACACTTAGTTCAGGAATTTTACTAACATCTCACTCACTCACATATAGTTACAGAAGGCCAAGGTAGGAGAGTCAGACACACATGCAACAACATCACTCACACTTACTTACGGTATTGGAGTTGTTGGTTCTGTGGGTCGGGCGGATGGGGCACCAGCATCCTCCTCCTGAATCCTCCTCACGGTGGCTGCAGAAGTTGGGGTCCTTGGGATATGTTGTCTCCTCTGGATTTGGGGTCTTATCAATGCCTTGCCCAGCTCCTTGGGAAAGAGCTGTCTCCTCTAGAGCTTCCCTCTGCTAAATGACTAAAAAAATCCAGAGCGACTTACAGTAGAGTGCATACATTTTATTAAATTTTTTTTTTACATACTGAGACAAGGATATCCCTACCGGCCAAGAGCAGACGCTCTTATCCAGAGCGACTTACAGTAGAGTGCATACATTTTATTACATTTTTTTCTATTATTATTATTTTTTTACATACTGAGACAAGGATATCCCTACCGGCCAAACCCTCCCTACCGGCCAAACCCTCCCTAACCCGGACAACGCTATGCCAATTGTGCGTCGCGATGCAGTGCCCTAGACCACTGCGCCACCCGGGAGATCTGTTCCAATCTGGGTTCAACGCCAACCAGATGACGAGCGCCTTGTACACCGAGGTGTCCAAGATGTTGAAGAATATCACAAGTGGCTAGCATAGGGTACTTCTTTTGCAGCTGTAGCCAGTCACCAGCTTGTCTAAATAGTCTACCCCTCCTTTTGTGGCACTGTAATCCATCATGATTTCTGGTTTTTGATGTTCCTGGCCACAGATTCTCCCATCCCTATGCAGCTTGCTCATGAGTACCACATTTGTGCCTTTCTTTGGCACGTAGGACACTAGGGACGTGTCGGCCGTGAACACAAACTTAGAGGAATTGATTGGCCTGTTCCGTGTATTCAACAGCTGAGGTGGGAGCTCTGGCTTGTTTTTTCGTACTGTTCCTACCATCGTCAGCTTCCTCTTGAGGAGCTCATATCCCAGCTTGTGCAAAGTAAAACAGTTATTGCATGTGATGTTGTGGCCACGGAGTCCCTGTGTCACGTCCAGGACAAACCGCATCCCTTAGTTCTGCTCAGGGGCTCCTCCATCTGGCTTCCCCGTATACACTTGCAAGTTCCACGCATATGATGAAGCAGCATCACAGGCAGCCCAGATCTTGATTCCATATTTTGCGGGTTTAGACGGTATGTACTGCCTGAAGGGGCAGCGGTCCCTAAATGGCATAAGCTCATCAACAGTAACGTTGGGCCCAGGGTTGTAAAACAGGGGAAGGCGGCCCACCCACTTGTCCCACACTGACCTGATTGCAGCTAGCTTGTCTCTCTGCTGCCGAGCTGGTCTGGTGTCTCGGTTATCTAAGCGTATAATCCTGGAAGTAATGTGAAATTTTCCAAATACATTGTTGCACGGAAAAGTTATCTGCCTGTGTTTGCATATCACAGGGATTCTGTGGATTGCCCATTGGATCTGAAAACACCAGCAATGATAAGAACCCCAAAGTATGCATGTACAGTGGGGCAAAAAAGTATTTAGTCAGCCACCAATTGTGCAAGTTCTCCCACTTAAAAAGATGAGCGAGGCCTGTAATTTCCATCATAGGTACACTTCAACTATGACAGACAAAATGAGAAAAAAAAATCCAGAAAATCACATTGTAGGATTTTTAATGAATTTATTTGCAAATTATGGTGGAAAATAAGTATTTGGTCAATAACAAAAGTTTATCTCAATACTTTGTTATATACCCTTTGTTGGCAATGACAGAGGTCAAACATTTTCTGTAAGTCTTCACAAGGTTTTCACACACTGTTGCTGGTATTTTGGCCCATTCCTCCATGCAGATCTCCTCTAGAGCAGTGATGTTTTGGGGCTGTTGCTGGGCAACACGGACTTTCAACTCCTTCCAAAGATTTTCTATGGGGTTGAGATCTGGAGACTGGCTAGGCCACTCCAGGACCTTGAAATGCTTCTTACGAAGCCACTCCTTCGTTGCCCGGGCGGTGTGTTTGGGATCATTGTCATGCTGAAAGACCCAGCCACGTTTCATCTTCAATGCCCTTGCTGATGGAAGGAGGTTTTCACTCAAAATCTCACGATACATGGCCACATTCATTCTTTCCTTTACACGGATCAGTCGTCCTGGTCCCTTTGCAGAAAAACAGCCCCAAAGCATGATGTTTCCACCCCCATGCTTCACAGTAGGTATGGTGTTCTTTGGATGCAACTCAGCATTCTTTGTCTTCCTAACACGACGAGTTGAGTTTTTACCAAAAAGTTACATTTTGGTTTCATCTGACCATATGACATTCTCCCAATCTTCTTCTGGATCATCCAAATGCTCTCTAGCAAACTTCAGACGGGCCTGGACATGTAGTGGCTTAAGCAGGGGGACACGTCTGGCACTGCAGGATTTGAGTCCCTGGCGGCGTAGTGTGTTACTGATGGTAGGCTTTGTTACTTTGGTCCCAGCTCTCTGCAGGTCATTCACTAGGTCCCCCCGTGTGGTTCTGAGATTTTTGCTCACCGTTCTTGTGATCATTTTGACCCCACGGGGTGAGATCTTGCGTGGAGCCCCAGATCGAGGGAGATTATCAGTGGTCTTGTATGTCTTCCATTTCCTAATAATTGCTCCCACAGTTGATTTCTTCAAACCAAGCTGCTTACCTATTGCAGATTCAGTCTTCCCAGCCTGATGCAGGTCTACAATTTTGTTTCTGGTGTCCTTTGACAGCTCTTTGGTCTTGGCCATAGTGGAGTTTGGAGTGTGACTGTTTGAGGTTGTGGACAGGTGTCTTTTATACTGATAACAAGTTCAAACAGGTGCCATTAATACAGGTAACGAGTGGAGGACAGAGGAGCCTCTTAAAGAAGAAGTTACAGGTCTGTGAGAGCCAGAAATCTTGCTTGTTTGTAGGTGACCAAATACTTATTTTCCACCATAATTTGCAAATAAATTCATTAAAAATCCTACAATGTGATTTTCTGGATTTTTTTTTCTCATTTTGTCTGTCATAGTTGAAGTGTACCTATGATGGAAATTACAGGCCTCTCTCATCTTTTTAAGTGGGGGAACTTGCACAATTGGTGGCTGACTAAATACTTTTTTGCCCCACTGTAAATGAGTTTGGTCCATCTCCTTCCATCTCTCTACAAAAACATGCCTTCCCTCTAAATTAGTGCAGTCCAGAATGATTTTCTGGATGGTGTCTGGGATGAACAGTTTAAAAGAAGACTTTATGTCCTGCACATGAGTATCCACCATCCACTTCGGCCCTGGTTGCATCCTTATCACATTGGCAGCCATGTGGGGTGGCTCATTCCTTGGGCAAGAAAACGATTCAATTTCACAATTTTTTGACATCCATATTCCTCCTCCTGCAGGCTGCTGATGAGCTGGTTGCTGACGGGCTGGTCCTGGGGCTGGCTGAGGGTCAGTCTCATCCTCTTCTTCCAACTCGCTGTCAGTCTCCGAATTGACAGAGACATGATCATCATATTCAGAAAATGATTAATCTTCGAAAGTGGAAGACGCTCCTTCCACACTAGCTTCTCTCTTTATTTGCCTTACTGATTGAGCCACACATGCAAATCTATTTATTTGTTGTGTCCCTCCCCCAATTTGCACCTGGCTGAGGTAGATTGTGGCAAAATACAGTTTTTATTATTATTATTATTTTTTTTTTACAATGTATTGAAATAAAGTATCGAAATAATGTATTGTAATAACATTGTGCAGGTTCCCTCAAGACATTGTGTAGTTTCACACACTACAAAGGGTAAAGAGTGCGAGAAAAGCAGGAGACAGGCAGCTGTTGAAACAGCTAGCCCAGGGAGGAGGAAGACAGAGTGAAAGCACAGAGCAAACCTTTTTTGTACAAATTTTACTTGTTTTCACCTACACACAAACCTTTCCACGCTTGTTTTACCCTCGGGTCCAGTGGACCCGAACGCCACATAGGTAATATAAATGTGTAGGGGGTGCATAGTGTGCACTCAATGAAAATGTGTTATTTTACGTGTTCTTCACAGAAAATGTGCCAAGGCCAATGAGTCTCAGGTTGTTCTTTTGGTAAACATTGAAAATGGGTCCCACAGACCCGAACACCACACAAGGGTTAAATAGATTTTGATCTCGTTCCGCATGCAAGCGACAGGTTTGATAAAAAGGCTAACGTTGGGTTGGAAGTTTGCCAGCCAGACGTCCATCAAGGCAGTGCCCCAGTGGGCCAGAAATCCCTGGAAGTGCCCCTATGGCTCCTACCCTTCCGTCCGTCCATCCTCCCTCCCTCCCTCTACTCTTCCTCACCTCTCTCCCTCAGTTGTTTTCCTGCCCTCCTCACTCTGCAGGGTGTGGTTGGTCCTCGCTTCGTGTCCCGCCAGCCTGGGGAGGAAGGGGGGGTCCCAGGAGGGGCTAAAGGCTTCAGGGCCACAGGTGAGGCCTGAGCTAAATCTGCATCCACCCCCTCACCCTCTCACTCTTCCTCAGGTGCCATCTCGTCCTCCTCCCTCACTCCATGCCCCCTCCATACCCAGCATGCCAATCAAGCCTTATCTGCATGCAGGGAGGGGGGAGGATATAGGGAGGGCAGGGTGTAGGAGGAGGGCTGGGCCCCATGCATGTGGACCTCCGGTCCCTTGTCAAGCCTCCCAGGATGTGTCACCTCTTCTTTTAATTATCCCTGTGTTCTTCATTAATTCACAACACTTCGTCTGTATGCCCTGCAGCAGAGAGAGAGAGAGAGAGAGAGAGAGAAATGTACAACTCTAATCAATAAGAACAACAACAACAGCCCTAACAACTGCAGTGGAAACGGATGCCTAGTGACAAGGGTGTCCTTTGGGGCCAGTGTCGTCCTCTGAGCATTTACAGGCAGCACCATATTGCCAGCCAGCACTACTCCAGGCCCTTTGGGTCAGTATTTAGGCCCAGCCAGATCGCTCATCCCTGAGAGCCATGGGCAGACGAGTCCCCCTGGTCCAGCCATATGGCCGGAGCACACCTCTGGGCCTCTCTGGCCCTAAGGACAGATTGATTTGAGCCACATATGTGCATCTCCCAGACCAAGGTGACCATAATGAAATTTAGAGACATTAGATAGTATTTCACTATATATGGAATCGGATGCTATTCGGGACATCCCCTGCACAGATCTACTGCAGGTAGAATTTTTTGATTGTTTTTAACATCTGTGTTTTTGCATGCTATACAAAGATAAATAACATACATTTTTTCTAAACTAATCCAATCAGTTCATTTGATGAATTGTACCCATTACTGAAATGTTTGTTCCAGTTTAAATGGTTCAGTTAGTCTCATTCAACAATGTTCCTAATCCTGACAGTCATTCTGAATGCAGGTTGCGGGTGAATAAAAGTTCACATTTTTTTCATGTTCTGACTTTGGCTGGATTCCAATAGGAATAATACGTCACTTTGAAAGCCGGCATAATATGACTTGTAAACCAGGAGGTTTGTAACACCACTGTGTTAGGATAAAACTTGGAAAGAAAAAAGGAAAGTCTGCAACTCTGGTATGTTCCCATGGTGAATTAATTAGACACACAATAACATTCATAGGGTAAAACTTGGCTATGAAGGTAAGGCCTCATAATATACGTAATGTATGGTCTTAAATAGTTACAGTTTTATGGTAACATTTGCCTACAGTAGGAAGTCCTCAGTAGTGAGGATGAACTAATTCAACAGCCATGTCTCTGTCACTAACAAATACAGTAATGGGCGGTAACTCTACAATTCACTTGAAAAGGCAACGCACACTGGGAAATGATATTGGAGGCTTGGCTTTCAATTAGTTATTTTTAGCCACCTGTGAGTATTTAGTACATTTTTAGGATCCCCAATTAGCTGCTGCTAAGGCAAAATTTACAAAATGCTCCATTTAAAGTTTGTTCCACCTGAGTGAGTCCGGCCACAAATCAGTGACCACAATGACAACACAACAAATGCATTTTATGGATTATTTTTGTCTTCATCTAATGCCTTTTAAGAGGAAAGTAATCCAAAAGTAACTGAGTTTGAGTAATCCAAAATTTGTGTTATTGCTTGCCATTTTGGACAGGTAACTAGTAACTGTAACAGATTACATTTTCAAAGTAACCTACCCAACCCTGATAATTAAATACAAAACACAATCCAAAATATATAAAAATGACTGTGTGTCTCTTCACTTTAGTGCTGTAAAGTGTTCCTTTATCAATTTTTATCAACTGTTTACTGCCAGATTGAGTTACCTGGGGTGGCAGAGTTCCTTGTAGTCATGCCTCTATTTAATACTGTGCATTTCCCAGACCTCTGGTTGCATGTCTTGTGTGGTACCGAACTGTGTGCCAACTGCTTCAATAGACAGTTTGTTACCTTCAACACATCAACACCTCACGCAAAGACCAATAGAGATGCAGTCAATCTCTCCTCAACTTTTAGCCAGATGAGATTGACATGCCAGTTATCCTGTTTGGGATAGGGGGCAGCATTTTTACGTTCGGATGAAAAGCGTGCCCAGAGTAAACTTCCTGTTACTCAGGCCCAGAAGCTAATATATGCATATCATTAGTAGTATTGGATAGAAAACACTCTGAAGTTTCTAAAAATGTTTGAATGATGTCTGTGAGTATAACAGAACTCATATGGCAGGCGAAAACCTGAGAAAAATCCATCCAGGAAGTGCTGTTTTTCTGAAACTACTCTTTTCCATTGCAAGCCTATCCTCCATTTAAAGGGATATCAACCAGATTCCTTTCCCTATGGCTTCCACACGGTGTGAACAGTCTTTAGACAGTTTCAGGCTTTTATTCTGAAAAATGAGCGAGAATGATCACATCGCGTCAGTGGATAGGCAGCTGTCCTCAGATTTGTGCATGCGCGAGCGTTGTGAGCGAGACCTTTTCTTTCCCTCTTCTATTGAAAAGGATACCATCCGGTTGAAATATTATTGATTATTTATTGTGAAAACAACCTGATGATTGTATATAAAAAAACATTTGACATGTTTCTACAAACTTCACGGATACTATTTGGAATTTGTCTGCCCGTCGTGACAGCATGAGCCTGTGGATTACTGAACAAAACGCGCCAACCAAATGGAGGTTTTTGGATATAAAGAGAATCTTTATCGAACAAAACAAACATTTATTGTGTAACTGGGAGTCTCGTGAGTGCAAACATACGAAGATCATCAAAGGTAAGTGATTAATTTTATTGCTTTTCTGACTTTTGTGACCAATCTACTTTGCTGCTAGCTGTTTGTAATGTTTTGTCTGCTGAGAGCTGTCCTCACATAATCGCATGGTTTGCTTTCACCGTAAAGCCTTTTTGAAATCTGACACGCCGGCTGTATTAACAACAAGTTAAGCTGTGTTTTGGTGTATTGCACTTGTGATTTAATGAAAATGTAATATTTTTAGTAATTTAATTTGAATTTGGCGCTCTGCAATTCACCGGATGTAGACGAAAATGATCCCACTAAAGGGATCTGAGCGGCAAGAGGCTAACCCCTTGGCATCCACCTTGTGACCCAGGTACTGCACTTTACCAGCTAACAGTGTACACTTGCTCCTCTTCAGCCGGAGACCGGCGTCCTCCATCCTCCTCAAAACTTCACCTAAGTTTCTGAGATGTTCCTCCTTCGTGACTCCCGTGACAAGAATATCGTCGAGGTAAACCGCTACCTTGGGTATCCCCTGCAGAATTCCCTCCATAGTTCTTTGGAAGATAGCTGGTGCAGAAGACACCCCGAAAGGTAAGCGTTTTTTAGGTAAACATCCCTCTGTGGGTTTTTATGGTCAGGTACTTCTGTGAAGCTTTAACCATTAGCACTTGCTGATATGCGTGACTCATGTCCAGTTTTGTTAACTGTTGCCCTCCGGCTAACGTTGAAAGCAAATCCTCCACTTTGGGAATGGGGAACTGCTCCAGAGAGGAAACTCTATTTACAGTCAGCTTATAGTCACCGCATAATCTGATTGAACCATCTGGTTTTAGTATGGGAACAACTGGTGCTGCCCACTCAGAAAACTTGACAGGTACAATTATATCCTCTGCTAAGAGTCTGTCAATTTCCACATCCACTTTCGGCTTCATGGCATATGGAACTGATCTTGGCCTATAGAATCTGGGAGTAGCATTAGCAGCAACATGAATGGTAGCTTGGACCCCTTTTAATGTCCCTGGCTCTTCTTTGAAAACACACTCATGCTTTGAAAGCACCTGCTGTAGTGTCAATGTCTCTGTGATGACATGTTTGATTTCATCCCAGTTCAATTTTATTTCCTCCAACCACCCTCTCCCTAGTAAGCTGGGGCCAGTACCTTCCACTACTAAGAGAGGCAGACTTTTCTTTTGTCCATGATATTCCACTTGAACATCAGCAACTCCAATCACAGTGATCTTCTCCCCTGTGTACGTTTTGAGTTTAATGGGGGTGTCTCTCAGTTTAGGCACTTCAACGGTTTTCCACTTCCTATAGAACTGGGACCTGTTCATCAGTGTGACACTACATCCTTTGTCTAGTTCAAACGGTACCTTCAATCCATTTATTCCCATTTCCACAATGAAAGGCTTCACCTTCTTCATATTCGCCCCCCCTGTACACTGTACATTGACAGCGTCTGCGCACTCTGCGTCTGCGCACTCACTTTCACTTTCGATCACTTGATTAGAGCGGTAGCTAGAGCGTCTGGAGTTATTCGGTTTTCTGTCCGTTCTCTTTTCTGCAGCCCGTGGCTTTTTTTTATTGCGGCACGCCCTCGCAATGTGGCCTATTATCCCACATGCATAACACTTTCGTGTTTGAATTTACAGTCAAATGCTGCTTGTTTGCCTTTGCAACGATAACAGTCTCTATTGGCTGCTGCACCACGACTTTCCGTTCTTTGAAATTCTACGCGCTCAGCGCTCTTTTACTGTATGGCACGCAGTTGCACCCCTTGCCTGCAAATCCAGTGCATTTCTATTTGCGGACTCCATGGCCTGGGCCAGTTTGAGTGCATTCTCAAACGTGAGATTAGGCTCTGATAACAATCGTATTTGTATCCTGTCATCATTAATCCCACACACCAGCCGATCGCGTAGCATTTGCGATAATGTATTCCCATAGTTACAGTCCAATGCTAGTTTTCTCAACTCAGCCAAATATTCCCCCACTGATTCGATAGGTTTTCTCATGCGTGAATTAAACTTGCATCTTTGTAGTACCTCACTGAGTTTGGGGTTGAAGTGATTTTTTAATAGCTCGACTAAATCTATGAATGACTTTTCTCCTGGTTTATCTGGGCTCAACAGGTTTCTCATTAAGCTGTACGTCTGTGCACCGACAACGCTTATGAGTATGGATTTCTGTATAGTGGCATCAGTTATTTCATTAGCAGCAAAGAAATGTTCCATTATTTCACAGTACTCCTCCCATTCCTGATTTTTAGGATCAAATGGTGGTAGCGAGCCTATTGTTGCCAAAGCCATCTTTTCCGATTCTTTCTCCCCTCACACAGTCAATAATTTGTCCTACCCGTATCCAGGGAATCAATCCTTCAGAATCTTCCACCGCTTACTTGAGTCTCACCTCCCGCGTCGCACGCCAAACACTCCGTTAAATTCGTGGCAAAAAAATCCAACGCAGTTCTCCATAGTTATCCTCATCGCCAAATATGTAGTATCCTTAAAGGCTTCTTAGAGTTACGACTCATGAGACTTAAGTACGGTTTAGTATTTAATAGTAACTTAGAATTACATTCTCTTTTGCACCTGGCTTAAGCTACCTGAAGCTTTCTTAATCATAGTTATATAGGCCGACATAGGAAATAGCTACGGATAGCGGGAAGCAAACCCCCGTCTTGAGTCAATACTGCCATCTATTGGTAAACATAAATATACCAGGTTACTAATGTTAGTGATTAATTTTATCCCTATTTCTGCTTTTTGTGACTCCTCTCTTTGGCTGGAAAATGGCTGTGTGTGTTTTTGTGACTAGGCTCTTACCTAACATAATCATATGGTGTGTTTTCGCTGTAAAGTCTTTTTGAAATCGGACACAATGGGTAGATTAACAAGAAGTTATGCTTTAATTTGGTGTATTGCACTTGTGAATATATTTTTTAGTTACATATTTCTAAAAAATATTTCTGAATTTCGCTCTCTGCCTTTTCAGCGGAATGTTGTCGAGGGGTTCCGCTAGCCATAAGAAGTTATTGCCATTCGCCCTCTGTGTACATCTAAGTGCAATACTTGCTTGCTCTATTCTAGTTGATGATATTAAGAAAGCAGTCTAACGCCTTATCATGAACACATCTATTCCATTTTAGCAACCATGTCTTTATGTTTTAACTATGACAGCTTGCTATCTAGGGTTACTTCATGCAGTTTAGTCTCCTCAACATGCTCAACCACCACATTATTCAGCAATAGATCTAGATTTAAGATTTGAGCGAGTGATTTGTCCAAAAACTATACATTTCATTTTTTAGATATTTAGCAGCAGCCTATTGCTAGTTACCCATTCTAAAACTGACTGGAGCTCTATGTTAAGGGTGTCAGTTATTTATTTTACTGTTGTAGCCGATGTGTATACTGTTGAGTCGTCCACGTACATAGACACACAGGCTTTATTCAAGGTCAGTGGAAAGTCATTAGTAAAAATAATAATGGCCCAAGCCGGCTTCCCTGTGGTACACCACACTCAACCGACTTTGCGTGAGAGAGGCTTCCATTAACCTCTGTGTTCTATTAGATAGCTAACTCTCAATCCATAATAACGCAGAGGATGTAAATCCATAACATCTATGTTTTTAGGGGGGGGTACATATTTAACAATTTTTTGGGTTTGCACAAAAGTACCCCAATACTATTCATTTTTTTAAAACCAGTACCAGATTACCTTCAGCTGAGTCTTGTGACAGTATTGGGGGTCACAGAGCAAAAGAGTATTCCAAATGGCCAAACCATTTGGAAGCTACATAGGTTTTCACGAGAAGACCGATTTTCGAGATGTTTCCTGGACTGACTACAGCACTGCCACTTTCCACTGCAGATGTGGATGTCCGACATAGGCAGATTTTTTTATTTATTATTTTTGTACTTTATTTAACTAGGCAAGTCAGTTAAGAACTAATTCTTAATTTACAATGACGGCCTACCCTGGCCAAACCCTCCCCTAACCCGGACGACGCTTGACCCAATTATCCGCCGCCCTATGGGACTCCTGATCACGGCCGGTTGTGATACAGCCCGGGATCAAACCAGGGTCTGCAGTGACGCCTCTAGCACTGAGATGAAGTGCCTTAGACGGCTGCGCCACTCGGGAGCCTAAAATGTGTGGATTGGTGGATTGAGATGCAACTCATGTAAAAATAAACAGATACTGTATCTCTTGCTTAAACTGATGGATTTGGATGGGGATTTTGTATTATGTTCATTAGACAGACTATTTTAAAGTGGTTGGCAATATCAAAGGATTTTGTTATGAACAAGCCATCTGACTCAATGGAGCCGAGTTCACTTTTTTGCCTAGAATTTGGTTTAAGGTACTCCAGAGCTCTTTCTACATATAATTTATCTTTGTTCCATAATATAGTTTCTTCTTTTTGCTTAGTTTAGTTAGGTAATGTCTCAATTTACTGTAGTGTTGCACGGTATACCAAAACGTCTGTACTTTTTTGACACTAGAACATGAACAACGGTTGGGTACTTGAATTTGTGTTACTTTCGGTACTTCTGTCAAATGTGTTTCACGTCATATATGGCGTGAGAGGATCAAGTCTGTCTAGTAATTTGTCTGAATCTTCTCATATGCGGACGTAGCATACTAGCCAGCCTACTTGCGCGTGGCATGCAGCTGACACAGCCCGAGTCACTTTTGAGAAGCAAGCAAGAGGAGAGAAAATTTAGACAGCGTGGCTTCTTCTAACGATAACATCATATCTCCAAGCCAGAAGTTTGTTAAAAAAATAGCTCCAGAAGCGATCTATGGGAAAACTTTGCTTGCAGAGCAGATGATGAGGGCCAGCACACCGAAACAACTAAGCCAACGTGTTACAAAGAAGGACAGCGCAAGGGAGGTTTAGACCCAAAACAACATAGAAAACTATTGTACATGTGACATTTGCAATGTTACGTTATTCTACTAGAAACTAAATTAGAATTATTAGGAGAAATAAGGAAACTCAGGTTTTTTTTGTAGACATATTTAAGCCCTTTTTTGTTGGCACAAAACTACCTCCATACTTCTATTCATTTTTTAAACCGGTACCGGGTTCAATCAATATAATGTATTTATAAAGCCCTTTTAACGTCAGTCGATGTCACAAAGTTCTATACATAAACCCAGCCTAAAAGCCCAAACATTCAGACAAGTTCCATAAAACCTAACACCTGTGGGGGCCCATAAGTTAAGTTACAAAACGGCATAATTTTTTTTTTTTAAACATAACATTTTCATTGTAACGTTATTTTACCAGAAACAAAATTCGTATTATTTTTGACAATGACATGAACATATATTCAGCATGACATTCATGTTAGCAATATGATTACAATCCAAAAGTAATGTGCAATGCACTCAAAACTTCCCTATGACAGCAATATACTGTATTTAGACTACTTCGTGTTTGAGTATTGCATCCTGGAAGTTGAAATGCACTCTGGGAATTGTCGTATGCTGTGTCATTGTGCAGACTGTTGCGATATAGAAGCTTCAGAAATTAGCTTTAGTATTTATGTCGTTTTGGAACTAAACTATTAATTTAATACATGCAATTATTCAGCTGTAATGAATAATACATCTTAGGTCTAATATTTTTCATTTGACCCAATATTATGGCCATGGATGAGCAAATTAACCTTACGTAAAAAAAATACATTTTAAAACAGTTTAATTGTACAATTATTTTGTATGCTGTGAGTCTCAGATATAAGGAAAATTGAAGATATTTTCAGTTATTTTCTGTATTTTTTCTGTTATTATGGTGTTTTCTTTTTTAAAGAAATATAATGTGGAATAGAAGATATTCTATTTGTTATTTGAGTTGTTCTACCAGTTATCAATATATTGTGCAATGTTTAATAAAATAAAGCATAGTGGTTATTCTGTGACTTTAGCTAATATGCTTTTTTTGCAGTGATATCGTTTCGGTGTCGAGTATCATTTTGGTTTTGAGTATCATTTCAGTATCGAGTATCGTGATACTAAACCTGGTATGTTATCGAAGTAAAAATTCTGGTATTTTGACAACACTAATTCATTGTATGTTTGCCAATCTGCTGTGTTGTCAAACTTATTTGCTATTCCCTTTGCCTATTAGTGCGATGTTAAAGGTTGCAGCTCTATGCTGATGGTTGGCAAGTGTGGACCAGTGCTCTATGAGCCTCTTTGTTCCCCCAACTGATCCAAAATGGCTGAACAGAAACCAGAGCTCAGCAGCCCAACAGACCAACAGCCCAGTGACCCAGCATCCCGACATGCCCAACAACCCAGCGACCCAGCGACCCAGCAGCCCAGCAACCCAGCAACCCAGGAGCCCAGGAACCCAGTGGTTATTCCCCACTTAATCCAAAATGGCTGAACAGAGAACAGACCCCAACAGCAACAGCCCAGCAGTCTAGAGGCCAGCAGAGCCCAGCGGCTGCCTCTGACACCCAGGTCCCAGAGAGCAGAAAGTTAATACTGTGGCAGATGTGTCTCCTCCATGCTTCCTCCGGGCCATGCCGCTACGCAACACACCACACCACACCACACCACAACACAATACCCCCTCTCTACTCTGCTCTGCACAGTGCACACACCTCCCCTCTCTCACCATATTCCTCTCTCTCTCTCTCTCTCTCTCTCTCTCTCTCTCTCTCTCTCTCTCTCTCTCTCTCTCTCTCTCTCTCTCTCTCTCTCTCTCTCTCTCTCTCTCTCTCTCTCTCTCTCTCTCTCTCTCTCTCTCTCTCTCTCTCTCTCTCTCTCAGTTCCTCTATATTTCTCTCTCTCTCCTCTCTCTCTCTCTCTCTCTCTCTCTCTCTCTCTCTCTCAGTTCCTCTATATTTCTCTCTCCCCTCTCTCTCTCTCTCTCTCTCTCTCTCTCTCTCTCTCTCTCTCTCTCTCTCTCTCTCTCTCTCTCTCTCTCTCTTTCTCCTTCTCTCTCCTCCCTTCCATCCCCATGGCTCCCTAGGACACTGATGTGTGATGAGCCCTTGGAAAGTTCCCTGGAGTTCAGCTGTGGTGAGCTGCGTAACGCTGAACATCTCTCCACCTCTCCTCCCTCCCTCCCTGTCCCCTCCCTTCTCTCCTCTTCCCCTCTCTCGCTCTGCGTAACGGTGAACATCTCTCCCCTTCTCCTCCTTCCCCTCGCTGTCCTTCCTCATCGCCTCTCCTCCCTCAGCCTCTCTCTCGCTCCACCGTTGTCACATGATTTCCTGAGATTGACAGCCTCCCCAAAGAGTGAGCGGTGGAACAGATGGAATATGAATGGATCAGTCGTGTATGAAAAAGGTGTCTGGCGAAAGACTGCTGTAGGGGGACCTTCAATTGCAAGTTAAGTATGGCTAAATCCCTTTGTTTCTCTCCCCACTCGTTTCTCTGTTCACACAACAGACTGGTCTCTGAAAATAATTAGAAATACAAGTTTTATAGACGCAGAGTTTCAGCGATGGCATTTATAATTGTTTATTTCCGTAATGTTTTTTTTTCCAGTGATAGTTGGTAGGATACAACACCTTCAATGTTATTAGTTGCAGTTTAGTTATCATGACTTAAAAATATTGGATAGTTGTTGAGATCTTAGTTTGAATAATAGTTTCCCAGTGAATATGCCATCCATTCTTCCACAAATTTACCTGAACTTCTCCTACCACCATGATGTTTCAAAACTATATGTGAATTCATCTGATTAATATTATACAGTAGATAGATGATCATCAAATGTTTACTACCCTTGTTAGTTATTAACACCAACACAGAGATCCCTTGACTCAAGCCCCCAACTAGATTGGGATGTTTTGGTGTATTAATTTTGCTTTACATATTTGATATGTGTTAAAACTCAACTCTAGTAACACATTACTTATGAGGCCAATATAGATTTTTACAAATAGATTTAACACTGGAACTTAGTAGTGTGCTATATTAGGAATAGTGTGCCACTTGGGACACAGTCAGAGAATTCTCGAAACTGGTTCCTTCCCAAGGACACACTTTCTAGTGTAAAGCATCACTCTATACAAGTGGACTGAGCAGTAAGTGAATAAGAGAGGAGAAGAGGAGGCGATGGGCACATCCCAAATGGCATCCTATTCCCTATATGGTGCACTTCTTTTGACCAACGCCCTATAGAGAATGTATGGGCCCTGGTCGAAAGTAGTGCACTATAAATGGAATAGGGTTCAATTTGGGATGCACACCGAGTCCCTCATCCATCCGTCTGGCTACCACATAGGGCCTGCTTTTGAATGCCTGATCAAAAGTTGAAGCAGAGAGACCACCACAGAATCACCAGCTACATCCCAACATCTACTGTCATAGCTGACTGAATTATTTATATGTTGATCCCACTGACTGTGTGTGTGTGTGTGTGTGTGTGTGTGTGTGTGTGTGTGTGTGTGTGTGTGTGTGTGTGTGTGTGTGTGTGTGTGTGTGTGTGTGTGTGTGTGTGTGTGTGTGTGTGTGTGTGTGTGTGTGTGTGTGTGTGTGTGTGTGTGTGTGTGTGTGTGTGTACGAGTTATTTGTATATTTCTGTCCCATCTTTTTCCCCCAAGCTAATACGTGCTTTTATTGCCTTGGAAAATAAAACGCTACAATCAACAACAAGAACAACAACATCGACGTGATATGCTGGTTTGAAGAAGAGGGATCGGCATTCGGCCTGGGCATAACGAGCTACATACACATTCATACACACACCTATACTAGCAGTGGGAGGCCATATCTGACAATGTGTAGTTTACTACTAGGGATTGAAAGTATTGATTTATTGGGGTGGATTCTCTCTCTCTCTTTGTCTCTCTCTCTCTCTCTCTGTTGTTTATCCCTCTCTCTTCCTCTCTCTCTCTTTCTCTCTCTTTCTCTCTCTTTCTCTCTCTTTCTCTCTCCATCTCTCGCTCTCGCTCTCGCTCTCGCTCTCGCTCTCGCTCTCGCTCTCCATCTCTCTCTCTCTGTTTTTTATCCCTCTCTCTTCCTCTCTCTCTCTTTCTCTCTCTTTCTCTCTCCATCTCTCCATCTCTCGCTCTCGCTCTCTCTGTCTCTCTCTTTCTCTCTTCCCCTCTCTCTCTCTCTTTCTCACTTTCTCTCTTTAATTTCCTATAGCTAAGATTTTTCTCATCCGTAATTCAGAGAAGATGAAAATGACATTACGATAATTTTCTCCAATACTATCAGTCTCTATCCAGTGAAGTGATTATAGTGGCATTTTTAATGGCTGTTTAGAAACACTATTCATGTCTAACTGTATTTAGCACAGCACGGAGAACCATTAGGGCACAGTATTGGTATACTTACGCATCTTGAAATGAGATCATAAAAAAAAATTGTGTTTGCAGGCGAAAATCTTTCTTTCATCTCCCCAAACAACAAAATATTGAAGCACGCTGCGAAAGCCAAGTTCTTGTTCAAACACGGTAGTAGTTTTACTTCAAACATCTATTACATGTGACTGAGAAAAAGCACATAGGCCTACACTGCATCTGACCAAATAGAAATTGAAGGTATTTGCATTTAAACTCATATATGAATTAGCCATACACACAAAATTCACATACTGTATACACATACGCACGCACACGCTCACACACACACACACACACACACACACACACACACACACACACACACACACACACACACACACACACACACACACACACACACACACACACACACACACACACACACACACACACACACGCGCGCGCGCATACGCACGCACGCACACACACACACACACACACACACACGCATGCACGCACGCACACTCACACACACTTACACACGCACTTACACACACACACACACAAAACTGATGCCACGTGGAAGGGGGCCATGGGACGTTCTCTAATAAGAGATCAGTTAAAACCTACTGTCGCTGCTTGTTAGTAACCCCCTCCACACTGTCGGCAACCCCCTCCACTACCACTATCCATAATATCATTTGTGAAGCATTAACAAACTTCCTCTCCTTTCTGCTCTTCTCTCTTTCCCCAGGGGACTGGATGGGGTGTCAACCACACTTTCTGATAACAGACGCCCAAGCATTTAATGTGATTGATAGGACTCTCTTCTCCTCTTGCCGTGCCCAATTTATCTTGAGTAGCCAGAGTTGGGTGGCAGAGCCTGTCTGGGGGGGTGTGGGGGTATTCGTGGTGGTGAAAGGGTGGTGAGGGGGTTGGTTGTCCCTTGGCATCTATTTGCTTTTACCCGCTAAGTCATTACGACCTAATACATGTAGATTGTGTTGGGAGGGAATGATGCGCGGTGAAATGAGGGAAAAATTAGTGAAGTGTTATGGAGGAAAGCAGATGTTGGGCTGGAGTTATTACCAACAGAGATGATTAGTAGGGAGAACGCTCGCTCTGTGATGGAAGGCTTTCAGGCTCGTAGAGACGAGGACGAGAGGGGGGAGAAAGGTATTTCATTTGGAGTTCATTTGCATATTTTATGAGAAGACATCAAGGGTGTGCCCGCTTCCTGGGCATGAGTGTGAGTTTGACGGATGTGACTGCGGAGGTATGGGGGGGGGGGGGGTGAGAAGAACAGAGGGCACATGTCACAATGCTCCCTGTGTTTTACTGCTCAGTAGACAGGGGAGTGTCATTGATCTCAAAGTGTGTTTTTTCACAAATGCTTAAATTCTTTAAAAACTCACTTTATAGCTCACCTCTAAACTAACCAAACGTTTACGCTCTTGAAACAAAGTTGAAGTATAGGCCTATCTATGTTTTGCAGATTCAAAGGTGCCAACTCAATGCCCTATTGTGTTCAGCATCTTGAGAAGGGGCCTTCAGTCAAAGATTCGTAAGGAAATCAGGAAGCTCAGTCCTGAGACGGGTAGGAAGACATATTCTTGATTAGCTATAGGACGAAGAGAAAGAAAGAAAGTTCCCCTATCTGTGGTTGGTTGAGAACCCATGAGAGTTGGAGTCAGTGTTTACAAAGTGACACAGTTTACATATGAAACCTGATGATGTTATGGCTCCCCGCGCACAAAAATGCTCCCCTCTTCTCTCTCTACAGTCAATTACAAAACGTCTCCGATGGTACAAAAAGAAGGACATTTAAGCATCTTCTAACAACTTCCTGTAATTGCAATTTATTGAGAGGGAAACTGAGGATAAAGATTTTGAAATTATAAGCTATTATGCAGCGGAGAGAGTAAAGAGGGTAAGGGGTGGGGGGTGGCTTCATAAAATACAGCTGACAAGCTCAGGAAAATTAGCCCAGGACCATTACAAAAATCACTTAATTGCCAGCCATTCTGTCAGGTCAATTGACTCTAATTGAAAAGAGAACAAAAAAGCCTGGGAGAAGTAGGCGCAGAGAAAGAGGTGAGTGTTCAGGAAACAGCCGATGATTTGAGATCCGACCAACTACTGTAACACATGCATGTGGTAATGAGGATGCTTTATCCCCCCCACCCCCCCCCCCCCAATATGCAATCCGTTGTACACTTCCCCTTTTCCTAAAATTATAATAATTATTATTATAATATTATTATTATAATTATTATTATTATTATTAGTAGTAGTAGTAGTCGTAGTGGTAGTATTCTTAAAACATAAATATAAATGTTTAATTATGGAAAATGATTCAATGTTTAGTTTGTTTATCCTTCTGTTTTGTTTCGCATTTCAAACGTTATCTCAATCTGTGCGTACCTGTGTGTGTGTGTGTGTGTCTACGCGTGTGAGTGCATTCAGATGGTCTGTTATCACTAACGCCCCGATCACACCGACACTGTGTTTTGGTACACCAGAAATACATGAATTTCCAATGGAACGCTGTATTTGCCTTGCGTTGTAGAGGCAGTGCGTTCTGTGTTCTCTGTGGTGCACACGTGGGATATAACCCACGTAGGCGTCAAATTGAATGTTTAACTTTTGTAGCACACATATTTCCAACATTTTGGGATTACACACCAAAAAGGTGTCTTCAATGGTTCTTTGGAAAGGGTGATGGTTCTATGTGGAACGTGGGGCGTGGAGCTCTTTTTGCCCAACCGTGAGTGAGACGTCATTCCAGTTTGTCTAATTTGTTGTTTTATGTAATTATGTATTACATTTACATTACATTTAAGTCATTTAGCAGACGCTCTTATCCAGAGCGACTTACAAATTGGTGCATTCACCTTATGATATCCAGTGGAACAACCACTTTACAATAGTGCATCTAACTCTTTTAAGGGGGGGGGGTTAGAAGGATTACTTTATCCTATCCTAGGTATTCCTTAAAGAGGTGGGGTTTCAGGTGTCTCCGGAAGGTGGTGATTGACTCCGCTGACCTGGCGTCGTGAGGGAGTTTGTTCCACCATTGGGGTGCCAGAGCAGCGAACAGTTTTGACTGGGCTGAGCGGGAACTGTACTTCCTCAGAGGTAGGGAGGCGAGCAGGCCAGAGGTGGATGAACGCAGTGCCCTTGTTTGGGTGTAGGGCCTGATCAGAGCCTGAAGGTACGGAGGTGCCGTTCCCCTCACAGCTCCGTAGGCAAGCACCATGGTCTTGTAGCGGATGCGAGCTTCAACTGGAAGCCAGTGGAGAGAGCGGAGGAGCGGGGTGACGTGAGAGAACTTGGGAAAGTTGAACACCAGACGGGCTGCGGCGTTCTGGATGAGTTGTAGGGGTTTAATGGCACAGGCAGGGAGCCCAGCCAACAGCGAGTTGCAGTAATCCAGACGGGAGATGACAAGTGCCTGGATTAGGACCTGCGCCGCTTCCTGCGTGAGGCAGGGTCGTACTCTGCGAATGTTGTAGAGCATGAACCTACAGGAACGGGTCACCGCCTTGATGTTAGTTGAGAACGACAGGGTGTTGTCCAGGATCACGCCAAGGTTCTTAGCACTCTGGGAGGAGGACACAATGGAGTTGTCAACCGTGATGGCGAGATCATGGAACGGGCAGTCCTTCCCCGGGAGGAAGAGCAGCTCCGTCTTGCCGAGGTTCAGCTTGAGGTGGTGGTCCGTCATCCACACTGATATGTCTGCCAGACATGCAGAGATGCGATTCACCACCTGGTTATCAGAGGGGGGAAAAGAGAAGATTAATTGTGTGTCGTCTGCATAGCAATGATAGGAGAGACCATGTGAGGATATGACAGAGCCAAGTGACTTGGTGTATAGCGAGAATAGGAGAGGGCCTAAAACAGAGCCCTGGGGGACACCAGTGGTGAGAGCACGTGGTGCGGAGACAGATTCTCGCCACGCCACCTGGTAGGAGCGACCTGTCAGGTAGGACGCAATCCAAGCGTGGGCCGCGCCGGAGATGCCCAGCTCGGAGAGGGTGGAGAGGAGGATCTGATGGTTCACAGTATCAAAGGCAGCCGATAGGTCTAGAAGGATGAGAGCAGAGGAGAGAGAGTTAGCTTTAGCAGTGCGGAGCGCCTCCGTGACACAGAGAAGAGCAGTCTCAGTTGAATGACTAGTCTTGAAACCTGACTGATTTGGATCAAGAAGGTCATTCTGAGAGAGATAGCAGGAGAGCTGGCCAAGGACGGCACGTTCAAGAGTTTTGGAGAGAAAAGAAAGAAGGGATACTGGTCTGTAGTTGTTGACATCGGAGGGATCGAGTGTAGGTTTTTTCAGAAGGGGTGCAACTCTCGCTCTCTTGAAGACGGAAGGGACGTAGCCAGCGGTCAAGGATGAGTTGATGAGCGAGGTGAGGTAAGGGAGAAGGTCTCCGGAAATGGTCTGGAGAAGAGAGGAGGGGATAGGGTCAAGCGGGCAGGTTGTTGGGCGGCCGGCCGTCACAAGACGCGAGATTTCATCTGGAGAGAGAGGGGAGAAAGAGGTCAAAGCACAGGGTAGGGCAGTGTGAGCAGAACCAGCGGTGTCGTTTGACTTAGCAAACGAGGATCGGATGTCGTCGACCTTCTTTTCAAAATGGTTGACGAAGTCATCAGCAGAGAGGGAGGAGGGGGGAGGAGGGGGAGGAGGATTCAGGAGGGAGGAGAAGGTGGCAAAGAGCTTCCTAGGGTTAGAGGCAGATGCTTGGAATTTAGAGTGGTAGAAATTGGCTTTAGCAGCAGAGACAGAAGAGGAGAATGTAGAGAGGAGGGAGTGAAAGGATGCCAGGTCCGCAGGGAGGCGAGTTTTCCTCCATTTCCGCTCGGCTGCCCGGAGCCCTGTTCTGTGAGCTCGCAATGAGTCGTCGAGCCACGGAGCAGGAGGGGAGGACCGAGCCGGCCTGGAGGATAGGGGACATAGAGAGTCAAAGGATGCAGAAAGGGAGGAGAGGAGGGTTGAGGAGGCAGAATCAGGAGATAGGTTGGAGAAGGTTTGAGCAGAGGGAAGAGATGATAGGATGGAAGAGGAGAGAGTAGCGGGGGAGAGAGAGCGAAGGTTGGGACGGCGCGATACCATCCGAGTAGGGGCAGTGTGGGAAGTGTTGGATGAGAGCGAGAGGGAAAAGGATACAAGGTAGTGGTCGGAGACTTGGAGGGGAGTTGCAATGAGATTAGTGGAAGAACAGCATCTAGTAAAGATGAGGTCAAGCGTATTGCCTGCCTTGTGAGTAGGGGGGGAAGGTGAGAGGGTGAGGTCAAAAGAGGAGAGGAGTGGAAAGAAGGAGGCAGAGAGGAATGAGTCAAAGGTAGACTCATTATTAGTATAGTATTTATTTATTTATTAGTATTACCGTGGCCAACGATGTTGTTTTGTGAAAGATTCATGTGTGGGCTTGTGTCGATTGAGAACAGTTGACTAAATCAGTCATTGGTTCTTTCCTCAGGGACCCCCAGCTGTATCTTCATTTAGTTCAACTCGTCAATTAGCAGAATAATAACAAATATATCAATGTATTACAGCTGACCAGAATAAAAACCCTGTATGGTTCTTCAAAAGGATCCACAAAGAACCTGTAATGTTGAGAAAGGGTCTTTATAGAACCATTCTCCATAAAGGTTTTATATACATTTAAAAAAGGGTTGTAACCATAGCAGAATCCTTTTTGGTTCTTTATAAGTGTATGGGCATGTTTTTTAAATTTAACCTTAAAAAAGGGTTCCGCTATGGTTACAATTCAAAGAACCCCTGTCTAGTACTGTTTAGAACCATTTATTTTCTTGTGTGTACATTATTAAAAAAGTTTGTCTGTATCATTTATTATACAGCATTGACGCAATGACGCTGTGGGTCTAATCGATGCATAACACTACCACATGGTATGGGCTGTAGGCTATAGGCTACATTGGCATGATTGAGAACATGGCTCTCTCTGACTCCTCTGGGCTGATACAGAGACTGAGATGCAGCAGCATAATGAAAGCGCATCTTCTGATGGCCTGATAAAATGTGATTAATAGCACTGCTGATTATCCAATCAGAGCCCTCACAGGGATAATCAGTTAATTGATCATAGGGGTGCAGGAGGGGAGGCTTGTCTGGGGCTGTGTGCAAGTGTGTGTGTGTGTGTGTGTGTGTGTGTGTGTGTGTGTGTGTGTGTGTGTGTGTGTGTGTGTGTGTGTGTGTGTGTGTGTGTGTGTGTGTGTGTGTGTGTGTGTGTGTGTGTGTGTGTGTGTGTGTGTGTGTGTGTCACTCTGTCGAACGTTCGGAACCTCCTGTTTGTTTGTTTTTTCTTTACTTAGTCACATGAGAAGAACAAAAGTCACACATGTCTCTCTCGTGCCAGGTTTTGCATCACAAGTAGGTGTCAGGAGTGTTTCCTAAGCATACAACCTGACCAGGAAAAAACTATAGTTGAAGGCTAAAGGCTTAAAACATTACATGGCACTTTCATAGCAAACAAGATTATATGTTTACACTTAAGCATCCTCTATGTTGTATGTTTGTGTGACCCGTTGCGTTGAGTACACAAAACAAAGAAACATTAGTAAAAGTCAAACCCACGGTCTGTATAGGGTTATCTGCAGACAATGATTAAGATGGTATGATCAGGGATCAGAGATTGTCACACGGAAATCCAGAGGATAAGATGCAGGTTGTGATCCCCCATCTTATCTGCGCATCTCTACTCCCTCCCTCTCTCTATCTGCGTATGATGACATGCTCAGGCGCTGGCTGGCGCTCCTATTGTGTGCTGAGGTGTATTCCCTGACTCTCTACATATGCTTGACTATTAAAGAGAAAAGAAGGGAAGCCAGCAAGGGAGGCCTCCTATTGTACTGGCTGGCACCTCTGGGAATCAACTAGGAACAAAGGAGAGGGACAGAGTCTTACAGGAATACAGAGAAGAATGGATAAAGAGAGGGGGAGGGAGGGAGAGAGGGATGCATGGCGTGGGAGGAAGAGAGAGAGAGAGTGAGAAAAAGGGAGAAAGAAGGAGAGAGAGAGTGGGAGATGGAGGGTGACAAGAGAGAGGGAAGAGGAGGAGAACAGGAAATAGAGGAGTCTGGGAATAGTGGTGACATCTCCACTTCAAAGTCGAGATCTCCTGCAGTCTGGGATGCTGTAAGGGTATCCTGCTGCAGGTGATTATGAACGGACAGTTACAATGGGAACAAAAGCTCTGTTTTTAAATTTAATTGAATTTTGTCTAGCTATGTTGGTTGTCTGTAAATTGTGTGTGTATGTATGTGTGTGTGTATCTGAGGCGGTGTGTGTGTGTGTGTGAAAGATAGAGGGACCAGGTCTTCCACCGTAGTGTAAGCTGTGGGGCCAGAGTGTCATCTTTAAACTGTAAGTGTCACCTGAGCACTTCCAATCCTGTATGTTTCCTGTCTCTGCCCAGCACCGCACCACGTGGCCCTGAAAGAGGGCCATTAACATTTGAAGAGAGAATGAAAAAAAAGGCCCTTAATTGGTGCACCGGTGATATTACAGGGCTGATATTCTGTGAAAACCCTGGCTACTGAGGGCTATTAATTAACCTTAGTGCTATGATTACTACTTACATTAGAGGAGAATACATTAGAGATGACAGAGCAGAGGCCTTTCTGTACCCATCACTCCCTCACAGCGCAGGGCCCTGGCTGGTGGATGGATCAGGCCTGCCCCTGTGAGCCACGATATGTTAACTGGGAAGCAACTAATTAGATGTCAAAAAATCATAAGGCCCCTCTTTAATATTGCATATCTATCCTGGCCTGTCACTTCAAAACAAGGGATTGCATAAACAGAGCGAACACAACACAAAACCCCAGCAGTGCTAGGAAGGTAGGAGAGGGGGATGAGAGGGGGAGAGAGGATGGAAGAGTAGGGAGAGATAACAAAAAGGTGGAGGAAGAAAGAGGGGAAAGAGGGGGAGAAGGAGGTGGTAAAGAAGAAGAAGAAGAGGAAGTTCCTTGATAAACTTCAGAGAATGGCACCTGTGAAAAAAGTAATTTTACAAACTCAGAGAGAGAGAGAGAGAGGTAGGGAAGGCGAGCGAGAGGCACAGTGAAGAAATTAAGAAAGTGGAAATTTGTCTTAATATGATTGTGTGCAAGAGAGAGGAACACAGAGGAACAATACAGGGTAATCAGGGTTCTGGGAAGTGGGGGGTTAGAGGGGGAGGAAGAGAGAGAGAGAGAGAGAGAGAGAGAGAGAGAGGAGGAGAGAAGAGGTGGTGGTAGTGGTGGTGGTGGTGGGGGACCTCGGTCGGACACATGGGCGAACAGGGTGACTTTTTTAAGGCAGAGGCAGGTAAATAGTAATTTACTGTGTATGCACAATGACTGCTACACCATGCCTTGACATGGGCGACACATGGGCGGGTGTGAGGCAGGAGCAGTGATAATGAAAGGCAGTACTAGCCATTGTCCCAAATAGCCCTCTATTCCCTATATAGTGCACTCCTGTTGAACAGAGCCCTATGGGCCCTGGTGGAAAGTAGTGCACTTTTAGTGCTATTGTGGCATTCGTCTAGAGACATTTCTTGTTTTATTTGAAATATTGCTCCCCTCTCTCAAGTGAAGGAGGGCTGATGCTTCTTGGCGGAAGCCTACTGTTGGAAGTAACTTTGCATAACGTGAAGGAACTGAAGGTTGATGCATTATCAGTGACAGGCCTATGCTCAATACGTTTTTCCTCCTCTCCTTTTCCTCTTCCTATTTTTCTGTTACTTTCTTCCTTTCCCAGAAAGATGGTTATGGGGTTGTGTTCACTAGCCACTTCTATGCCCACTAAGAGAATATACAGTACCAGTCAAAAGTTTGGACACACCTACTCATTCAAGGGTTTTTCTTTATTTTTACTATTTTCTACATTGTACAATAGTAGTGAAGACATCAAAACTATTAAATAACACATATGAAATCAAATCGTAACCCAAAAAGTGTTAAACAAATCAAAATGTATTTTATATTTGAGATTCTTCAAAGCAGCCACCCTTTGCCTTGATGACAGCTTTGCACACTCTTGGCATTCTCTCAACTCGCTTCACCTGGAATGCTTTTCCAACAGTCTTGAAAGAGTTCCCATATATGCTGAGCACTGCTTTTTATTTCAAATACAATCGTGGCATAGCACAGATTGGAAAGCAAATGGCTCCTGCTGAAACAAAAATACTAATTTGTATGCTAAGAAAATATTTGATCAACTTCCAAATATGCCTATTAAGCAAACAGCATTGTTTTTATAAAACTTAAACAAGAGCAATAGGCTTTTGGCACGGAAGCATCGGCCATTGCCTGTGAGTGAGCTGTGCATCATCGGGTGAGTCATTGAAACTGAAAAGCTTTTTTAGGACTATAATTTTCTCCTCCTATTGTACAATATGTGTCTCATCCACACAGCTAAGCCTAGGCTATTGATGGATTCAAGACAAGGTCATTTTTAATGATCTCACATTCTCCGTTTGTCAGTGTCATAGTAGCCTGACATTTCAATCATTTGTGCAGTATTAAAAAATATTCTGCTAAATGACATAGAATTGTATGAAATGCGTTTATAAAAGGGCCCATTTATCCCGGACCCTAGGCTACATAAAAAAGTATGCAAGCGCCTCTGCTCTACCGCTCTAGTCTAGACCGCTAAGCAAATGGGATGATATATAGGCAATGCTTTGTTATAACAGTGATTTTCTGGTACCTCAGATCTCCCCAGGTCAACCCACTCTCGCAGTCCCTTTTTGATCCGGCTCCTCCCAATTTACAAATGAAACACTGGTTGTATCAAGTTGGCTGGATGTCCTTCGGGTGGTGGACCATTCTTGATACACACGAGAAACTGTTGAGCATTAAAAACCAAGCAGTGTTGCAGTTCTTGACACAAACCGGTGCGCCTGGAACATACAGTTCTACCATACCCCGTTGGTAGTAGGGATTTAGATTTTTTGTCTTGCCCATTCATTGTCTCAAGGCTTAAAAATCTTTCTGTAACCTGTCTCCTCCCCTTCATCTGTACTTATTGAAGTGGATTTAAGAAGTGACACCAATAAGGGATCATAGCATCCACCTGGATTCAACTGGTCAGTCTATGTCATGGAAAGAGCATGTTTTGAATACTCAGTGTATATGGTATGTAACCGTACCAAACGTAACATATCAAACTCATTTGAGTGTCCTGGATTTTTTCGCTTACTATGTTACGTCTAGTCTTTGAGACGAGGCTGTGTATTTCTCTACTGTAAATGAAGATCTATAAGAGAATAATCTGGGCTAAGAATACGATTGTAATAGCTGATATTACCTCAGGCTAATGCCATAGACAGGACTGGAGATGCATTTAGAGAAAAATATGTGTCTTCACAATAAAATGCTGCTGCTTTGCCAGTGGGAATTGACTAGACTTAAATAATAATAATAAAAAATACCAGTCAAAAGTGTGGACACACCTACTCATTCAAAAAATAAGCCTGCTTTGGCTGTTCACTGAAAGACTTGCCAAGCGTTCCCAACTGTAGGCAATGCCTTGTGATTGGGCTACATACAATCCACAGCTAGGCTATTTAAAACAATAATAATAATAATTTCATCCTCTGCAGCTAAATACTCCTGGTGTAGTATTGTGAATTATTTCATCTATTTCTGAACAGACGGCAGTAATTTTATAACTTTGGCAAATGCATTTACCTTTATCAGAGGTGCTGCAGCACCACCAGGACCCTTCCCATGACTATGATTCTATAAGGAAATAAACGATGAAGTACAGCTCTGGAGAGATGGTAGTTGCAGGCTCATATCTATCAGAGCAAAGAGATCATAGAAAGTGAATCTCATTCTGGTTCTGTGAGAGATACAGGCTGGCTTCTCTCGCACCACAGCAACTGCCACGAGTTGGTCTCCAGGCTACAATGTTGGCCCAACCCGAATCAATTCTTAGAATATCAGGTGCGGGCTGAAAATCGACGTTTTCACATTAGGCTACGTTTTTTTTAGGGGTCAGGACAATTTAAGAGGAGGCAACTCAAATGAACTCTGATCGCTTTATTCTAATTTTAACATTGCAAACAGTGAACATTATGTATTTTTGCTAAATTACAATGTTCTGCTACTTACTACTTTTTACCTACAGTACTTTGCAACTACTTACAATGTCTTGAATGTCTTTGAAATCTTGAGCCAACAAGAAGAATTAAGAAACCGTTTTGACAACAGTACAATGAAACAATTATTGTCAATGTACTTGTCAGCTCTTTCTTCTCCTCACACCGTTTCCACTCTTCCTTCACCTGACGTCTCAAACAAAGCAAACACGAATTCAAGTTTATGGAATAACCCCAGCTTGTCACAATGTTGAATCTCCCTTTGGAGGCTTTAAAAACATTTAATCTTGATAGCTGAATCTCTGTGGAGAACTGACTGGTGCTAGCAGCTAGTACTGGCCCACACCAGGCCACCTTTAGAGTGGGTATTATTCCACTCTGACAGGGTGCTGTTCTCAACAGTCACTCAATGCAGATGTTCCTCACAGAGAAATCACAGAGAGAATTACATCATGTTCATACACCGAGCCCATCACCCTACCCAGGTAGGTAACCACTACATGTTCCAGTCTTACTCTGTACATTACATACATATTATAACGACGCCGGAGGGGATGGCTGCCGTTTTACGGTCTCCTAACCAACTGTGCTATTTTGTTTGTTTTTTCGCAAGGTTTGTCATTTATTTTGTACATAATGTTGCTGCTACGGTCTCTTATGAACGAAAAGAGCTTCTGGACATCAGAACAGCGATTACTCTTCTCGAATTGGATGAAGAATTTTTCTTTAATGAGTCGGACGAGAGGGATTTACTCCAGGCACTCGAACAAGAGATGAAGGTTTCGCGGAAGGAGACCGGGGTGCCTTGTGAGGATCAGATGATGAGTGGCTCATCTGCCTTTGGCATCGGTACTATTTGCCAACGTACAATCGCTGGATAATAAAATGGACAAACAAAAAGCACGGAAATCCTACCAACGGGACATTAAAAACTGTAATATCTTATGTTTCACCGAGTCATGGCTGAACAACGACATGAATAATATACAGCTGCCGGGTTATACACTGTACCGGCAGGATAGAACAGCAGCCTCTGGTAAGACAAGGGGTGGCAGTCTATGTATATTTGTAAACAACAGCTGGTCCACGATATCTAAGGAAGTCTCCAGGTTTTGCTTGCCTGAGGTAGAGTATCTCATGATAAGCTGTATACCACACTATCTACCTAGAGTCTTCATCTATATTCTTTGTAGCTGTCTTTTTACCAACACAAACCGATGCTGGCACTAATACCGCACTCAATGAGAAGAATACGGCCATAAGCTAACAGGAAAACGCTCATCCAGAGGTGGCACTCCTAGTGGCCGGGGACTTTAATGTAGGGAAACGAAACTTAAATCCATTTTACCTCATTTCTACCAGCATGTTAAAACTTCTTATGGCTGCAGGGGCAGTATTGAGTAGCTTGGATGAAAAGTCCCAGTTGCTAATATATGCATATTATTATTAGTATTGGATAGAAAACGCTCTGAAGTTTCTAAAACTGTTTGAATGATGTCTGTGAGTATAACAGAACTCATATGGCAGGCAAAAACCTGAGAAAAAAATCAAATCAGGAAGTGGGAAATCTGAGGTTTGTAGGTTTTCAACTCATCGCCTATCGAATACACAGTGGGATATGGGTCAGTTTGCACTTCCTACGGCTTCCACTAGATGTCAACAGTCTGTAGAACCTTGGCTGATGCTTCTACTGTGGTGGGGCCAAAGGAGATGAGAATGAGTAAGGTCTGCCATGAGCTGACCATGCTCTGACCATGCGCGTTCACATGAGAGGGAGCTCTGTTCCATCGCACTTCTGAAGACAATGGAATTCTCCGGTTGGAACATTATTGAAGATTTATGTTAAAAACATCCTAGAGATTGATTCAATACATCGTTTGACATGTTTCTACTGACTGTTACGGAACTTTTTTACATTTCGTCTGCTTTTAGTGAACGTGCTTCGTGACTTTGGATTTGTTTACCAAACACACTAACAAAAGTAGCTATTTGGACATAAATGATGGACATTACCGAACAAAACAAACATTTCTTATGGAAGTGGGAGTCCTGGGAGTGCATTCCAACGAAGATCAGCAAAGGTAAGTGAAGATTTATAATGCTATGTATGACTTTTGTTGACTCCACAATTTGGCGGGTAACTGTATGGCTTCCTTTTGTGGCTGAATGCTGTTCTCAGATTATTGAATATTGTGCTTTTGCCGTAAAGCTTTTTTGAAATCTGACACAGCGGTTGCATTAAGAACAAGTTTATCTTTAATTCTATGTAAAACATGTATCTTTCATCAAAGTTTATGATGATTATTTCTGTTATTTGATGTGGCTCTCTGCAATTTCTCCGGATATTTTGGAGCCATTTCTGAACATGGCGCCAATGTAAACTGAGGTTTTTGGATATAAATATGAACTTTATCGAACAAAACATATATGTATTGTGCAACATGAAGTCCTATGAGTGTCATCTAATGAAGATCATCAAAGGTTAGTTTTTCATTTTATCTCTATTTCTGCTTTTTGTGACTCCTGTCTTTGGCTGGAAAAATGGCTGTGTTTTCTGTGATTTTGCGGTGACCTAACATAATCGTTTGTGGTGCTTTCGCTGTGAAGCCTTTTTGAAATCGGACACTGTGGTGGGATTAACAAGAAGTGCATCTTTAAAATGGTGTGAAATACTTGTATGCTTGAGGAATTTTAATTATGAGATTTCTGTTGTTTGAATTTGGCGCCCTGCACTTTCACTGACTGTTGTCATATCGATCCCGTTAACGGGATTGCAGCCCTAAGAAGTTTAAACAGGTCAACATTCACAAGGCCGCAGGGCCAGGCGGATTACCAGGACGTGTACCCCGAGCATGTGCTGACAAACTGGCGTCTTCACCGCCATTTTCAACCTCTCCCTGTCTGCGTCTGTAATACCAACATGTTTCAAGCAGACCTCCATAGTCCCTGTGCCCAAAACCACTAAGGTAACCTGCCTAAATGACTACCGACCCGTAGCACTCATGTCTGTAGCCATGAAGTGCTTTTAAAGGCTGGTCATGGCTCACATCAACACCATTATCCCAGAAACCCTAGACCCACTCCAATTTGCATACCGCCCCAAAAGATCCATAGATGATGCATTCTCTAATTCACTTCACACTGCCCTTTCACACCTGGGCAAAAGGAACACCTATGTGAGAATGCTATTCATTGACTACAGCTCAGTGTTCAACACCATAGTGCCTTCAAAGCTCATCACTAAGCTAAGGACCCTGGGACTAAACACCTCCCTTTGCATCTGGATCCTGGACTTCCTGACGGGGCACACCCAGGTGGTAAGGGTAGGTAACAACACATCCGCCATGCTGATCCTAAACACGGGGGCCCCTCAGGGGTACGTGCTCAGTCCCCTCCTGTACTCCCGGTTCACTCATGACTGCATGGCCAAGCACAACTCCAACACCATCATTAAGTTTGTCGATGACACAACAGTGGTAGGCCTGATCACCGACAACGACGAGACAGCCTATAGGCAGGAGGTCAGAGACCTGACCATGTGGTACAAGGACAACAACCTCTCCCTCAACGTGATCAAGACAAAGGAGATGATTGTGGACTACTGTAAGGGCCGACGCCGGACAGGAAAAGCAGGTACGTGGAGTCAGAAGTTTATTCGGGAACAGACAAGGAAACAAGACAGGAACAGCGTCGTAACACGGGTAACACGGACATGAGACAATTAATCCCGAAGCCAGGGAACAGAGCTTGGGAACAGACAGATATAGGGAAGGTAATGACACAAGTAATTGAGTCCACCTGAGTCCAATCATCGCTGATGCACGTGATGGGGGGAAGGCAGGTGTGCGTACTGATGGTGGCTTGAGAGTGTAATGCTGGGGATCCTGGCGCCCTCGGGGAGGAAGAGTGGAAGCAGGCGTGACAACTACAGGAAAAGAAGACCGAGCACGTCCCCATTCTCATCGACGGGGCTGCAGTGGAGCAGGTTCAGAGCTTCAAGTGCCTTGGCGTCCACATCACCAACAAACTATCATGGTCCAAGCACACTAAGACAGCCGTGAAGAAGGCATAACAAAACCTATTCCCACTCAGGAGACTAAAAAGATTTGGCATGGGTCATCAGATCCTCAAAAGGTTCTACAGCTGCACCATTGAAAGCATGCTGATGGGTAGCATCACTGCCTGGTGTGGCAACTGCTCGGCCTCCGACCGTAAGGCACTACAGAGGGTAGTGCATACGGCCCAGTACATCACTGGGGTCAAGCTTCCTGCCATCCAGGACCCCTATACTAGGCGGTGTCAGAGGAAGGCCCTAAAAATTGACAAAGACTCCAGCTACCCTATTCATAGACTGTTCCCTCTGCTACCGCACGGCAAGCCGTACTGGAGTGCCAATTCTAGGTCCAAGAGGCTTCTAAACAGCTTCTATCCCAAGCCATAAGACTCCTGAACATCTAATCAAATGGCTACCCAGTCTGTTTGCACTGCCCCCCCCCCCCCCTTTATGCTGCTGCTACTCTCTGTTGTTATCTATGCATAGTCACTTGAATAACTCTACCTACATGTACATATTACCTCAATTACCTCGATTAACCGGTCCCCCCTCCCTTTGCATCTCTATAGCCCTCAGATCAACAGCTAGGCCATTTAAATCCAACCATTTGTGTCATGCAGACATGTGTTCATTCCTGTTTGAATTAAGTCATGTTCTGTCTCTTGGTCATTGAAGAAAAAAAATTGCCCGCTAGCCCAGCGAAAGGTCAACATTGAGGGAGAAGAAATCGAGGTTTCGTCCCAAATGGCACATTATTCCCTCGATAGTGCACTACTCCCCACTGGGCACACACTGGTTGAATCAACGTTGTTTCCAAGTCATTTCAATGACATTGAACCAACGTAGAATAGACGTTGAATTGACGTCTGTGCCCAGTGGGTCGTGACCAGAGTCAAATGAGCCCTGGTCAATAGCAGTGCACTATGCAGGCTAGAGAATAGGGTATCATTTGGGATGTAGACAGAGGGTCAGGTTTCTCTAACCGTGAACCGCTGCTGAAAGCAAGTCAAGCTGCCTCTGTCTGTGGCTGATAAGAAAGGGACAGGGAGGGAGCGTTTGGCTTTTTCTAGTGACACAAGCTGATAGGCCACCTATGTTTCTGGAGAGTAATGTAGGATTTGACTGAAATGCATACAACGCCCTACAATGACACTCCTATCTTCAGATACATGATTGCATCTCTCCAGGAAAACACTTGGATCTGAACTCAGAACATAGCAGGCTTTTCAACATCTAAGACAAAGTAGGTTAAAGTATGTGACGAAGTGAAAAAAAGAGAAAGACATAATTAATTTTATTTTAATTCAAATATAGTTTGAACTTTTCATCTCACACTGCTCCAATATCACCCTGGAATCGCAAATAATTTACGTCGGATAACGTTGGGCCAACTGTTTATCTGGATTTTAATTGATTTTAAAATTGCTTTTCCTCTGGTATCCAAATCCCAAGAGAAAAGAGGAAACCTTTGACTGCTTTACAAAACAATCTGAATGTGACTTTTTCACCTTGCTTTGTTTCAGAATTAATGAGAGGAGATGATGAGGGAAAAACATAATATAATGACGTAATATAATGACTTTGCCCAATACACACATTCAGCGTACTGGTAAAAAATTGTGGGTAGCACTCTTCATGAAGTATATAATGCTTTATACTCACTATAAGTGCCCATAAACAGGGTTTGTAGTGGAATACAGTCTGAACCTACAGTCTGAAGTTTTACTTTGGAATGAAGTGAACTATCCTGGTAGTGACAAAGACCTTATTTTCCCAAAGTACAAAGTAGTCCGTATCTAAAATAAATAAATAACCTGTCAGAGGTTTTGTCATGGTTTGATAGACATGGCTGTCCATATTTGTTTATTTTGGGGAGATAATCAGTCCATAAACTCTTATCTTTCCCCCTGGGAAAAAGAGAGACAGAGAGAGAGGGAAAAAACAGAGTGAGATAAGGAAGTAGATGCTAAACTGAACTTTCAATATGTGAGGTGTGATTAGCAGTCTAAATCAGCCTCTATCACTGTGATTACCGCCATGGCGCCCGGGTCACATGAGCAGTGCTATCTGTGTGTGTGTGGGGCGGGGGGGGGGGGGGGGGGGGTGTAGACAGGCGTTCTGACACGTCACCTCACCATCTCGCCATGGCATCCGAAGGGATTTGGATAGCCAGATTTTACTGCTGTACTTACCTACAGCAGCGGAATTATACTGAGGAGTTTGTCAACACACAGACAGGATGCCATACTTCCATTGATTACATAGTGTATTTGACCATGAAATAAATAAAATATTATGACACAAATGTGTACATTGTATTGGTAAGTTATATGACTAAACAATATATTTGTTTCACAAATTACTACAACTGTACAGTAAATATTGTGAGTACGCATGCATTTAATCAAATACATAATACTCCCAAGTCTTGAGTACACCTTATACAGTACACCGTCAGATTCACTCCATCCCCTCCACTCCACCACTCCATCCCTTTCCACTCCACTCCACTCCACCACCCAGATCACTTCAAAGGCGTGAGATCGAGACTGTACTCTCTTCTCTCCCCCATTACATCCAGAAGATCAGACACCCTGCCACTTTGTTCAGGCAATCCAGGCCCGGCCCTCAAATCATCCACCCCATTAAAGGCCCAATCAGCTATAATGAACAGTAGTGGTAAACTCAGGGGCCGGGTGGATTAATAATACATTACCACTGTCATCTCTTGCTCCATAGAGGAGAGGACAAGATGGGAGAAAAGAATGGGAAGGGAGAGAGGGGAAAGGAGGAGAGTAGAGGGGTGGGGAGCTAGATGAAGAGAGGAGTTTGGCAGTGGAGAGGCAAGGTTCACACAGTGAGCAGCCTGGTGACACTGAACACTGTGACTGCGCTCCTCGATGGAATGCACAAGTCCACCGCCTCCTCCTCTTCCTCCTCCTCCTTTTCTGACTTGCCACCTTCCACCACTTACCCCCAGCCTCACTTCACCTCGAATTCTCCACCCCACCCTACCTCGCCCCCCTTCCCTCCCTCATCCACAAATCGAACAGCCCTCCTCCCCTTCACCTGTCAAGCGGTAAAGGGGGGCTCCACCACTTCGTTATCAGCCTCTCACTTGGAGATTTCAAACAGATTTCAACTAATGAGGGAGCGTTTAGAAACTCACGGATGCCAATGTTGAAGAAGAGGTAGGCTACTGTAGGTAGTTACACACACATGCACGAGTGCCCGCACACACACACACACACACACACACACACACACACACACACACACACACACACACACACACACACACACACACACACACACACACACACACACACACACACACACACACACACACACACACACACACACACACACACACAGACAGACTCACATGCACACACACTTGCAACACACACACCCCTCTCTTACACCCTCTCACGCACACACGCGCACCCACACAACCACCTATACTCCTCCACACCTACCCACACAGTCTATCTCTCTCCCAGCCTAGGATTGTCAGTGCAGGTGAACAAAGTGAATAGGATATGTGACTGACAATAAAGATTTCTTTTAACATCAGTGAGAGAAGGCTCAGGAGACAGGCAGCCGGGACAGCTGCAGAAGTTCGCATTACTCTCAGGGCCTCCCAGAGAAGCTGCACATGCCAGCTTTAATGATGAGCCCGCAAAGTTTCCCGCTCAGGCAGCAGCCAAAATGCCAGCCAGCCAGCCTGCGAAGCAAGCCCCGTGCGCAAATCCATTATTTCATTCCACCCGTGTTTTTTTCCACCCTTTTTTTCTTTAAAGATGAGTTTTAATAGACACCCTAAATTTCAGCTCGCCGTCACCGCTTCTTTAAAGTTTAATCCCCCATTTCTCCTCTTCTCCACCTCTTCCTCCCCATTACCGGGTGAAAACAATGCATTATTATTTCATATTATGAAAACATTCTTCTTTTGAATGGAGGAAATAGAAATAGTGGCTGTGCGTTTTTATGGCTGAGTTAGAATGGCAGGTGGAGAAGTGAGAGGAGGGAGGGACCTTTCTTTTTATGTGACACAGATTTCCACCCACATCAACAGTCTGCATTGGAGAAAGTTCAATTATTTATTGTATTCAGAATATCTGCATTCTTCAAACATCTGAGAATAGTGGAATATAGGTGAATCGGAGGTGACTGGAGGGATTTTATGTAGGAGATGAGGAAAGGGGTAAATATTTGTCTGACGGGTTATACTGTGCAAATGAGCCCGTAAGAGTTAGAACAATTAGGACAGTTTCCTGTGTGCGTGTGTATTTGTGTGTGTGAGTGATGTGAGAGAGGGTGGGCTGCACTTCTCTCTAACTTATCTTCTGGGGCAACTTCTTAACCCGCTGGCATCTCATCATAAGAGGGATTTCCACAACGACCGGAGAGGGACTTTTAATGGTTCGTCTGATTACTGTGTTTGATTTCTCATATTTGTCTGAGCAGCTCTAATAATGAGGCTCAGAACTGAGCCGTGTGCAACACACACTCACTGTTCCCTTCTAGCATGTCTGTGATTATGTGTGTGTGTGAGAGAGAGAGAGTGTGTGTGTGTGTGTGTGTGTGTGTGTGTGTGTGTGTGTGTGTGTGTGTGTGTGTGTGTGTGTGTGTGTGTGTGTGTGTGTGTGTGTGTGTGTGTGTGTGTGTGTGTGTGTGTGTGTGTGTGTGTGTGTGTGTGAGAGAGTGTGTAAGTGTGTGTGTGTGTGTGTGTGTGTGTGTGTGTGTGAGAGAGTGTGTAAGTGTGTGTGTGTGTGTGTGTGTGTGTGTGTGTGTGTGTGTGTGTGTGTGTGTGTGTGTGTGTGTGTGTGTGTGTGTGTGTGTGTGTGTGTGTGTGTGTGTGTGTGTGTGTGTGTGTGTGTGTGTGTGTGTGTGTGGGAGGGAGGGCTTGAGTGCATTCCTGCATGTGAGTGCATGTGTATGTGTGTGTTTGCGTGTGTGTGTGTGTGAATGGTCTGGGCCTTTCTCTCTCTATGTAATTAGTAATTAACACATTATTTTGTGCAGACTCCTCTTTATTTATAGACAGACGCTTGCCAAACGGCACATTCCTACGCCAGGATCAGATTGATGCTAGCGAAGAGAGAGATGGGGGTTGGGGGGATGGGAGAGAGGGAACAGAGAGAGAGATAGAGAGAGAGGCTGAGCCAGTAATAGAGGTAGTTAAACACGACAGAGGGCCACCTGACAAACACAGTTCATCCCTAATGCTCTGATCAACAACACAACATATCTAATCGCTTTAGAACGACGAGAGGTCAGGCTCACCGTTATTGTACCCTTATCACCCTGTGATTATCTGGGTATAACACTTGGAATGCCTACTGTATCCGTGATTACAGTTAAATGCATATATACATGGGCACATATTTTCCCGAACCCCAAGCGATGCCAAGTACATGGGAAATAACTGTTTCATTATCGTCTCTGATCCTGGCTGAAATGGCTACCTCCCTTTCTCTCTCTCTCTCTCTCTCTCTCTCTCTCTCTCTCTCTCTCTCTCTCTCTCTCTCTCTCTCTCTCTCTCTCTCTCTCTCTCTCTCTCTCTCTCTCTCTCTCTCTCTCTCTCTCTCTATCTCTCTCTCTCTCTCTCTCTCTCTCTCTCTCTCTCTCTGTCTCTCTCTGTCTCTCTCTGTCTCTCTCTCTCTGTGTAGCTGTCTCTCTGCTTCTTCCTCTGTCTCTGTCTCTGTCTCTCTCTCTCTTTCTCTCTCTCTATCGCTGTCTACTTCTTCCTCTGTCTCTCTCTCGTTCTCTCGCTCTCATACTCTCGCTCTCTCTTTCTCCATCTCTCCCTTCCTCTCTTTAGAGTCATAATCAGGCTGGGCAGGTGATTCTTTTCATACATTTTAGTATCTTTTTATTTCAGGGTTTGCTGGCTCCCCTGCCTGCTATTAAGCCCTCGGCAATGTACCTTGTCTTCCCAACACCGTGGCTTTATGAGGTTTGCCTTCGTTCAGGCACACACTGCATTATGAGCTGCCTGCCTGCCACCCTGCTCTCAGGTGAAGCACAGCCCTCTGGTTTACATATGGACAGAATCTGTCTTCCTTCTGTCACACGCATCTCTGCTTTTACGGACATCTTGTCTTCTTTTAGAGGCAGTGTTGAGATGATTTAATATGATATCAAATATACTGTACAACAGCAAAATATACACACGTTTATTATTTTTCTACGGAGTGTGGGAGAGTCGTGATTATACAGTAAAAGCACCAAGAGAGTCATCTTAAAACGGACATATTGCACACACTAGAACAACATAATATCAAAGATCGGTCTATTGTCAATCTGTGTTCAAAGGTTATATGGTTTGGTGGATGACTTTGCGGAGGTTTCTTTGCTTTCCATGTGTCTGCGTTTAACTTACTATCTTCCCTTTAGAAGAGACACAACCAGATACAAACAAGGATGTTGTCAGTGTTTTCATACCCCTCATCTGAAACGACACCTTCCACACACAACATATTAGCACTGTAGTATCTGCTTCAATTATTACAAATGTTTTGTCATTACTTTAGCAGTGAATCAACTGCAATTGCAGTGTGCATAGAGTACACCTCAGATTGAAACTGACAAATACTTGAGAGGCCAGGTAAGAGAGCAGCAACTGTGTAGGGTGGACCACACGTTGTGGGACAATAGCCCTGAGGTCCTGAAAGGCCCCTCACGACCCAGGAATTCTGTCTCTATAGTCAGCGCCTATGACTTCATTATACACATAAATCACAATACGTGTCAGAATCAACCAAGGGTGACACACTGCCACCATCACACTACGGAAACTTCACCTCACGCTTGTTATCGCTTGACTGAAATGTTTAATTACTGCTTCCAGAGTTGTTGGCGGCAGATTTTTTTATTCGCGACGGCGGCGGTAGCGGTTTCCCCGTGAAGTCGCGGTTTGTTGTCATCTCTGGTGGCGTCTCCGGTACTCACGCTGACCTTTATTTAATTAACATCCTTTTAATATGCTGTAAAGTAGCACCAGAGGGGACAGGAGACAAGACCGATCATTTTCTCACCTTGGTGAGAGAGAAAAAAAAGAACCCACACACACACACACACACACCCACCCACCCACACACACACACACACACACACACACACACACACACACACACACACACACACACACACACACACACACACACACACACACACACACACACACACACACACACACACACACACACACACACACACACACACACACACACACACACAGGTACAATAGGCGAGAAAGTTATAACACTGCTGTGCCCGCTACTTTGACCGCGTGGCGTCACAGCTTGGACCAGTAGGTGGCTAGACTGGCACGGGTACGGATAGAGTCGGGGTGAGTGGGGCCAGGGTTGGTGCGAATGCTTGGCTGATAGGGTGGGGTGATATCCTGTGGAGAGAGAGAGTGAGAGAAGAAAGAGAGAGAAGAGAGGAGAAAAAAGTGAGGGGAGAGGAAAAAGTGAGAGGAGAGGCGATCCACGTCTGATAAGCATCACTACGGTGGCTGCTCTCACCTGCTCAGAAACACCTCTGCTGAGGGGAGGCGCGGGGAACAAAACCAGGTGTTTCATTTGGAGAATTAAGATGGTGTGAACGTTCATAAGTATGGTAATGGGCACTAGGTTAGAGCAGCAAATTAAGCTTTAACTTCTTCTGGAGAAGAGGTGAGAGAGAAGAGGTGAGAGAGGAGAGGTGAGAGAGGAGAGGTGAGAGAGAAGAGGTGAGAGAGAAGAGAGAGAGAGAGAGCGAGAGAGAGAGCGAGAGAGTCAAGCAAGGGAAGAAATAGCTCTTCCAAGACGACGTGCCAAAAGGGACATCGTTAGTATGCACAGTGAATTTTTATTGTCATTCAGCGCGGTTACACCTGCAGCTAAAGTAGCAATGAAAATGTGTATTCAAAAGGCACTTTGCCCCATGCCTGGCCATTGACCATGCAGTATTCACAAGAATATTACTAAACCAATTCAGTAATAAGTCTGGCCTATCTATGATTGCTATGATGTGTTGTGTGCTATGCCCCTTGGTGAAACCTGCTTCTCAAGTAACTAGTCACATGTCATCCAAAAACGAACAGTTGGAATTGATATGGTGATTAAATTGACAAAGGTAAACACACACACACACACGCACACATGAATAGAATAGGCGCAGTGTGATATGTCAAGGTTTGAGTAGAGTGGTAGTCCACCCCCAGTCGGAGAGGAGGAGAGGAGGAGAGGAGTGGGCCTGTCTTCAGGCTGGCTGCCTCCAGACCCACGACAGAGATTAAGATTTATGGAGCCTCTCACCTAAAGGGGACTATCTGCTGATCTGATCTGAGCTGTGTGTGTGTGTGTGTGTGTGTGTGTGTGTGTGTGTGTGTGTGTGTGTGTGTGTGTGTGTGTGTGTGTGTGTGTGTGTGTGTGTGTGTGTGTGTGTGTGTGTGTGTGTGTGTGTGTGTGTGTGTGTGTGTGTGCGTGCGTGCGTGCGTGCGTGCGTGCGTGCGTGCGTGCGTGCGTGCGTGCGTGCGTGCGTGCGTGCGTGCGTGTGAGAGAGAGAGAGAGAGAGAGAGAGAGAGAGAGAGAGAGAGTGTGTGTGTCTGTGTGAAAGGGAGTGTATGCATGAGAGAGAGTGAGGGATCGAGCTTGGCTGATCCTGCCCCCCTGGGAGGTCCGGACGGGGACGTGTGTGTGTGTGTGTGCATGTGTGTGTGTGTATGTATCTGTGAGCCATGGGGTGTGGCGCTGTCATCGCTGGAGATTTATTGGCTTCAATAAGGAGCTCCACACTGTATGCCAAGTCAAGGCACGGCGTAATTAAAACCTTTCTGTGGAATCTTTCTGAAGTTCAGGCCTGAGAGAGAGAGAGAAAGAGAGAGAGAGAGAAAGAGAGAGAGTCACTGGGAGCCCACAATCAGAGTAGAGGGAGATAGTGTATCTTTGCATTCTTTTGCTCACCACACAAACACAGGGGACACGGATACACACACACACACGCACGCACGCACGCACGCACGCACACACACACACACACACACACTCACTCACTCACTCACTCACTCACTCACACACTCACACACACACACACACACACACACTCACTCACACACTCACACACACACACACACACACACACACACACACACACACACACACACACACACACACACACACACACACACACACACACACACACACACACACACACACACACTCACTCACACACTCACTCACACACTCACTCACACACTCACACACTCACACACACACACACACACACACACACACACACACACACACACACACACACACACACACACACACACACACACACACACACACACACACACACACACACACACACACACACACATGGGCATACACACCACACACTTAAGGCACAAACCTGGAGAAAACGTACACAGCACGATTAACATTTTGAACCTGTTTTGTGCTGTACTGTACTGAACAGGCACCTGCACAGGTAGGGCTTTACCTGTGAAGAGCACAAGACCCTTTGCCCTTCCAGTCTCCAAAGTGCAGATTTCAGTTGTGGTACATCATTTTTCTGTCTTTGTTGTTCTGAACCCACTGCCCGCAAGTCATCGTTAAATTCTCATCTATGGTTCAGATCCAAAACGTTGTACGTCTTGACTGTTGACCAATGACCAGTCATCAGTATTGGCGCAGAAAGGCGGGAACGCATATCCAGATTAGTGACCATAAAGAACCTCCAGTTTTGCCTGCCAAAAACAGAGTAGGCCTGGGTTTATCATGCATAGAAAATACAGTTTAGCAATCTACTACTAACTCATCTTCGCCAGAACAATAGGCTAAATGATTATTTGATTCATCATTTTCCTATTTCAGATAGGCATAGTTTGGGTCCTAGAGGCTGTAAAGATAAGCAGCTGTAACATCGGATGAAGATGTAACAGTCTGTCAAATGTATTAGGATATTTGTGAGGAAGAACATGGCTACCTGGCTGGCAACCAGCACTCTGCAAGCAGGCTATCCTCCAAAGTGATGTCGGGGTGCAGACAGAACATACTTTCCGTCTGATCCTGCCACCTTCGCTGCAAGTAGGTTGTGTTATTTTGCTCTGGACTCCAGAGAAGTGACATTATATCTCCCGAAGTGACATTATATATCCCTAGTTGACATTGGCTGCTAACATGAATACTTCCCAGCTCCAAATTCAGGCGTAAACACTTCATTCACTTCTGTTTCCTATCTAGTGTTTTTAAAACGCATCGCTGTTTGTGGCTGTAATAACAGGCTATATTTGCATATGCGTGGGAGGTTGCAAGTTTTGTAGTATCACTCTTTTTTGGTTGTCTCGGGTCAAAAGTTCGCAAACCACCGGGATGCATAATGGTGGCAATAAATTCAGTTGGGTTGAATATAGTAATGGTCAGATGTGTGGACTCGAGTCACATTACTTGAAATATGATGACTTGCAACTCGACTTTGACTTTAACACCAATGACTCGTGACTTAACTTGGACTTGAGCCTTTTGACTCGAACTGACTTGATACCCTCCCCAAACTGACTTGATACCCTCCCCAAACTGACTTGATACCTTCCCCAAACAGACTTGATACCCTCCCCAAACTGACATGATACCCTCCCCAAACTGACTTGATACCTTCCCCAAACTGACTTGATACCCTCCCCAAACTGACTTGATACTTTCCCCAAACTGACTTGATACCCTCCCCAAACTGACTTGATACCCTCCCCAAACTGACTTGATACCTTCCCCAAACAGACTTGATACCCTCCCCAAACTGACTTGATACCCTCCCCAAACTGACTTGATACCCTCCCCAAACTGACTTGATACCTTCCCCAAACTGACTTGATACCCTCCCCAAACTGACTTGATACCCTCCCCAAACTGACTTGATACCCTCCCCAAACTGACTTGATACCCTCCCCAAACTGACTTGATACCTTCCCCAAACTGACTTGATACCCTCCCCAAACTGACTTGATACCCTCCCCAAACTGACTTGATACCTTCCCCAAACTGACTTGATACCCTCCCCAAACTGACTTGATACCCTCCCCAAACTGACTTGATACCCTCCCCAAACTGACTTGATACCCTCCCCAAACTGACTTGATACCTTCCCCAAACAGACTTGATACCCTCCCCAAACTGACTTGATACCTTCCCCAAACAGACTTGATACCCTCCCCAAACTGACTTGATACCCTCCCCAAACTGACTTGATACCTTCCCCAAACTGACTTGATACCCTCCCCAAACTGACTTGATACCCTCCCCAAACTGACTTGATACCCTCCCCAAACTGACTTGATACCCTCCCCAAACTGACTTGATACCCTCCCCAAACAGACTTGATACCCTCCCCAAACTGACTTGATACCCTCCCCAAACAGACTTGATACCCTCCCCAAACTGACTTGATACCCTCCCCAAACTGACTTGATACCCTCCCCAAACTGACTTGATACCCTCCCCAAACTGACTTGATACCTTCCCCAAACTGACTTGATACCCTCCCCAAACTGACTTGATACCTTCCCCAAACTGACTTGATACCTTCCCCAAACTGACTTGACACCCTCCCCAAACTGACTTGATACCCTCCCCAAACTGACTTGATACCTTCCCCAAACTGACTTGATACCTTCCCCAAACTGACTTGATACCCTCCCCAAACGGACTTGATACCTTCCCCAAACTGACTTGATACCCTCCCCAAACTGACTTGATACCCTCCCCAAACTGACTTGATACTTTCCCCAAACTGACTTGATACCCTCCCCAAACTGACTTGATATCCTCCCCAAACTGACTTGATACCCTCCCCAAACTGACTTGATACCTTCCCCAAACTGACTTGATACCCTCCCCAAACTGACTTGATACCTTCCCCAAACTGACTTGATACCCTCCCCAAACTGACTTGATACCCTCCCCAAACTGACTTGATACCTTCCCCAAACTGACTTGATACCCTCCCCAAACTGACTTCATACCTTCCCCAAACTGACTTGATACCCTCCCCAAACTGACTTGATGCCCTCCCCAAACTGACTTGATACCTTCTCCAAACTGACTTGATACCTTCCCCAAACTGACTTGATACCCTCCCCAAACTGACTTGATACCCTCCCCAAACTGACTTGATACCTTCTCCAAACTGACTTGATACCTTCCCCAAACTGACTTGATACCCTCCCCAAACTGACTTGATACCCTCCCCAAACCTACTTGATACCTTCCCCAAACTGACTTGATACCCTCCCCAAACTGACTTGATACCCTCCCCAAACTGACTTGATACCCTCCCCAATCCCAAATATTAAAAATGAAGCTATTAAAAAAAGTGTGCAGTGCATCAACTCTTCATTTAACGGATTACAGTTTGAATCGGACAGCAGCCAATCAAATTGTGCCAGCTGAGAAAAAGTTACGCGTGGCAATGCAGAGGAATGTCGGTTGGTGAATTCAGTCGGAGCCCTTGGAAAGATGATACCCCAAATTATTATTTTCGGACATAAAGACTACGCTGTAGTCAACAAAAAACGGAGTGCAACTTGCAAAACATGCGGGAAGAAAATGACAGACGGAATTGCAACAACTTCCAACTTTGTTCGACATTTGAAGCTGCACAAAGAGCGGTAAGACGTGGCTAATATAGCCGACAGCTATATATAATTTTGCTTGTGTAGCATGTAGGCTAACGTAACACTAAGTCAATGAGCCTCCACACAGTCAGTCAGTGCGGGAACGTGATCATTATACCCAATATTGAGCTACAACTGGCTAGGCAGTTGGTAGCCTAAATCCTCCCTGATGTTACTGCTGTTCCTAAAACCATTGACATACGTTAGCCTACTGTAACCACGCACAGAGTGTGTGTGTGTTGGGCAATTGTGTACAAGCCTACATCGCTAGGTTGCGCCCCATAGCGATCCTCAATAGTCGATCGCTATGGGGCGGTTTTTCTCATGGCTACCCATGTATTTCCATGGAAATATGTTTATTTGGAAAGTAATAAATATTTATATATTTTAAAGCATTCATGATTTGCATAAATTTAATATACTAACTATTACTCTGGTTAAAAATATGAAATGGTATTACATTTGGTGAAGAGCACATTATGACTTGTTAACGACTCAAAACTCAAAGTTTAGGACTTGAGACTTGACTCGGACTTGCCTGTCTTGACTTGGGACTTGAGTGCCTAGACTTGAGACTTACTTGTGACTTGTACAACAATGACTTGGTCCCACCTCTGGGAATGGTACACTATTTCTTACAATCTTCTTTTTTGACTGGAATTGTGTTGGTTGTCGTTAATAAATTCAGCATTTATTCCAGTTCTGTCATGTTTTGTCATTGATTATCATGTCTTGTCCCTGTGCTTCCCTTCTATTTGTTTCCCTCTGCTGGTCTTATTAGGTTCTTTCCCTCTTTCTATCCCTCTCTCTCCCTCCCTCTCTCCCTCTCTCGCTCTCTCTCTCTATCGTTCCGTTCCTGCTCCCAGCTGTTCCTCATTCTCCTAACTACCTCATTTACTCTTTCACACCTGGCCCCTATTTTGCCCTCTGATTAGAGTCCCTATTTCTCCCTCTGTTTTTCCGCTTCTGTCCTTGTCGGATCCTTGTTTGATGTTTGCTGTTCTGTGTCCTTGTTCCGCCCTGTCGTGTTTTTGCCTTCTTCAGATGCTGCGTGTGAGCAGGTGTCTATGTCAGCTACGGCCTGTGCCTTCCCGAAGCGACCTGCAGTCTGTGGCCGCGTCTCCAGTCGTTCCTCTCTACTGACGAGAGGATTTCAGTTTTCCTGTTTTGGATTTACCTAAGATAATATCCAGGAGTATCGGTTTTTGTTTAAGACTGGAATAAAGACTCTGTTTCTATTAAGTCGCTTTTGGGTCCTCATTCACCAGCATAACAAGTTCAAAATAGTTTAGCAAAAATCTTTACTCATCAGATTGTGCGTCTTTCCCATCTTTTTGTAATAATTGGAGTCTGTGACCACGGTTGCGACAACCCCCCCCCCCCCCCCCCAAAAAGGTCTATGCACGGCCCTGGTACTGAATGTTGTCTTACTGTACAACAGAAAGAACAAACTTTTCCTCTCAGAACAGCCAGAAGATTCCAGAACTCTGAGGAGCCATAGAAGGATATGGAACATCTGTCCTCTTGTGGTGTAACAACAGGACAGAGAGATCCATCCTACAGATGTAGGATCTTAATTTGATCACTCTTTGGTTGATGAGAATTTCCACTTTACAATGTCATAATTTAATTGCACTTTTTTATTTTAATACACATAATAATTCACATTTCCTGTTGCTGCAGGATTATTTTCCTGCTGTAGCAAACTGTCTCTAAGTAAGATCCTACATGTTCAGCCTCCAACCTCCAAGGCCTGATGAGGAGAGATCCATCCTACATGTACAGCCTCCAACCACCAAGGCATAGGGCTTCGGGAGAAAATATCCTTTAGCCTCAAACCCCCAAGGCCTGCAGAAGACAGATCCTCTAGCCTCAAACCACCAAGGCCCGCAGAGACTGAGGATCACAACATCGTCGCAACTCTGACTGCTGTTCCACTGAAGTTCACTGCTGCCTTGAACAACTAAGGACGTAGAGACCGTACAGTACAGTGGTTTGCTTGGATTATTCCTTGTAGGCCTTTATGTTTTAATAACCCTGTTACCAAACCACCTACTTTCCATATTATTATATATTGTTCTAGTAAGGAAAGTATTTAGGTAGATATACAGTAGTGTTGAGCTCCATTATACCAGAGGCAGTAGAGACCTGTCTCTTTCTGAGATGTTGAGAGTAGTAATACAGTCAGATTTATAGCATAACAAAAAGAAGAAATAGCAGAAGAACGCTCAAAGATTGCCCTTCACATGCTCCTCCTGGCCCTATCTGATGCCCTATCCTGGGGATGATGGGACATGAGGAGACAGGTGCTTTTGTTTAGAACAATCACAGCTTCCTTCGTCTCTTTGAATTCCACTGATGAATCAAATGTTAGATGTGCCTTCTCTTCGTCTTCTTCTCTCCTTGTTTAAGACGGGATTAAAGACACGCTGAGGTGCCTTCTACTCACTTCTCTTACATGGCACGACACATCGCTGCATAACAGAGGAGGAAAATAAAAAAGGGGGGAGGAATAGAATAAAATAAATGCTCAGATGTAAAGAAAGTTCCCTGACAATCACCACTGGAATGTGGACGTGATGTAGAGTGTTGACGTGTGTGTGTGCGCGCAACTGTGCGTGTGCGTGCATGTATAACCAAACCAAAACTCATGTAAATGAGACCAACATAACGAACCTCACAGAAATGACTGACACTAGTACAAATGGATCTGCACGCTGACTCATATTCAGTTAGTTTGGACATCCTTTTATCTTTTGTGTTCACTGAATAAAGGACTCAGAGAAACAAATACAGAGCGAGGGACAAAGAAGGCCTGCCCCGTAGCTCTAAACCCCAAAACAAGAATTCACAGACGAGAACAACACACAGGACTATACCATCGAGTGCTACACAGACCTTGTTCGTGTCCGAAATGGCACTCTATTTACCTACAAAGTTCACTACTTTTGACCAAAGCCCTATGGGCCCTGGTCAAAAGAAGTACACTAAATAGTGAATATGCTGCCATTTGGGACACAGCCAATGGTGTTCCTTTTCATTCTTGTTTCATTGTTGTGATGCCGTTCGTTCACTGCTCTTACCCCTTACAACTTGGGAGGTTTGAGGTTAAATTGTGTCAGTACAAAGTATTATAGCCAAAAGGGAAATGCTAAAAGATTGATGGAGAGAAACTGTGCGAGGGGTGAGATTCTCAATTTTCCCTAAACAGATACTGTGTCAGCTAGATACAATTTGGTTAAGGCTAAACATACCATTTATATGAAGTCTGACATAGGAAGCACACTGTAACAAAGACTGTTTCCCAAAAAGCACCCTGTTCACTACATGGTGCACAACATTTGACCAGAGCCCTTTGGGCCCAGGTCGAAAGTCGTGCAACATAGGGAATAGGGAATAGGGTGCCAATCTCATGTGTCAACTTTGCAGTGTCTTTGGTTTGGATTACAGAGCTAATTATTGCCACTAGTGGGCAAAGGGGAACATGATACTACAAAACGGAGAGGCCTTCGAAAATAGTGTGAAGGAGCAGAGTGGGAGGGAAACTTAAGATGTGCGCTGAGGAGATTTTTTCTCAGATAGCAAAGCATTGTATTTTCACCTGGATTTGACCTTAGAAATAGGTCTAAATTAATTGATGTTTCAGCAACATTGCACTGTATGAAAAGATAGAGTAGGTTGAGTATCTGAGAAGTTTACAGTGGCTTTGCGAAAGTATTCACCCCCTTGGCATTTTTCCTATTTTGTTGCCTTACATCCTGGAATTGAAATGGATTTTTGGTAGGTTTGTGTCATTTGATTTACACGACATGGCTACCAATTTGAAGATGCAAAATATTTTTGTATTGTGAAACAAACAAGAAATAAGACTAAAAAACTTTTCACCCCCCCAAAGTCAATACTTTGTAGAGCCACCTTTTGCAGCAATTACAGCTGCAAGTCTCTTGGGGTATGTCTCTATAAGCTTGGCACATCTAGCCACTAGGATTTTTGCCCATTCTTCAAGGCAAAACTACTCCAGCTCCTTCAAGTTGGATGGGTTCCGCTGGTGTTCAGCAATCTTTAAGTCATACCACAGATTCTCAATTGGATTGAGGTCTGGGCTTTGACTAGGCCATTTCAAGACATTTAAATGTTTCCCCTTAAACCACTCGAGTGTTGCTTTAGCAGTATGCTTAGGGTCATTGTCCTGCTGGACGGCAAACCTCCGTCCCAGTCTCAAATCTCTGGAAGACAAACAGGTTTCCCTCAAGAATTTCCCTGTATTTAGCACCATCCATCATTCCTTCAATTCTGACCAGGTTCCCAATGCCTGCCGATGAAAAACATCCCCACAGCATAATGCTGCCACCATCATGCTTCACTGTGGGGATGGTGACAGATTTTCTCCAGACGTGACGCTGGGCATTCAGGCCAAAGAGTTCCATCTTGATTTCATCAGACCAGATAATCTTGTTTTAGGTGTTTGAGGTGCCTTTTGGCAAACTCCAAGTGGGCTGTCATTTGCCTTTTACAGAGGAGTGTCTTCCGTCTGGCCAATCTACCATAAAGGCCTGATTGGTGGAGCACTGTCGAGATGGTAGTCGTTCTGGAAGGTTCTCCCATCGGAACTCTAAAGCGCTGTCAGAGTGACCATCGGGTTCTTGGTCACCTCCCTGACCAAGGACCTTCTCCCCTGATTGCTCAGTTTGGCCAGGCGGCCAGCTCTAGGAAGAATCTTGGTGGCTGGTTCCAAACTTCTTCCATTTAAGAATGATGGTGGCCACTGTGTTCTTCAGGACCTCCAATGCTGCAGAATGTGTTTGCTGCCGTTCCCCAGATCTGTGCCTCGACACAATCGTGTCTCAATCTCATGGCTTGGTTTCTAACATGCACTGTCAACTGTGGGACCTTATATAGGTGTGTGCCTTTCCAAATCATGTCAAATCAATTGAATTTACCACAGGTGGAATCGAATCAAGTTGTAGAAACATCTCAAAGATGATCAATGGAAACAGGATGCACCTGAGCTCAATTTGAAGTCTCATAGGAAAGGGTCTGAATACTTATGTAAATAAGTTATTTCTGTTTTTTTATTTGTATTCAATGAGTAAACATTTCTAAAAACCTGTTTTTGCTTTGCCATTATGGGGAATTGTGCGTAGGTTGGAAAATGTTTTATTTAATCCGTTTTAGGAAAACGCTGTAAAGTAACAAAATGTTGAAAAAGTCAAGGGGTATGAATACTTTCCGAAGGCACTGTACATCCCAATAGACACCTCCTCAACAAACTGGAGTGGAGGGACTGATAGCTAAAGTGCAGTCAGAGGCAACACATTCCAACTGGAACGACAGATTCAGGAGAGGAGTGTGAAAGTCGAGCGAAAGAGACAAGGGAAAGATGCAGAGGTCACTGAGTGCCTGGTTACGGGGGGCGTCGTCGCGGCAACACACCCACCCGGGAGTCAGCTTTAATGTTGACGTCCTCCTTCTGACACTTGTTTATCGCGATGCGGCACACTTATTACACATTTAAAGGACCTTTGAAATGATTATGAGCTTCTGGCCCACGAGCTTCACAGTGGAAAAACAAAAAGAGAGGGAGAGGGGAGAGAAGAGAGACCGTCTCCGGAGCAAAACAAAGAGAACAAACACATGCATTCCTTGAAGAGAAACAAGATCATAAGAAATGAGGAGGGGAGAAAAGGGGTATTTTTTTGTTGTTGTTGCTTTCGTTTTGGGCAGTCAGTTTCTTCTTTTTGTAGGCAAAATTTAGACTCAAATTATATTTTAAGTCTTGAAAACAGACACAGTCAAGCAGTACAGTGAGTGCTCTAAGATGGTGTCTGGGCGCAGGATGAGAGTGCATTTGATGTCCTTTCTGAGAAGTAACGCAAGCTATATAAACAATAATAATGAAGTACACACAAACACACACTTACACACTGGCAGAGTGGATCCGTGGAGGCAGGCAAGGTGTGTGTTGTGTCTGACATAGTCCTCAGGGTGAGAGGCAGAGCGAGCAGATCACAGAGAGGAGCAAATCAGTAATCAGATGAACCACAGAAGGTTAAAACCCATATTCTCAGCCCACCCCGCTCCTCACCACCCTGTGGTACAGGGGCATCTGGGTAGGTACCAGGAGAGTGGAGGGTTTTAACAGAGAACATGGTTCCGTCCCAAACGTCAACTTATTCACTATATAGTGTACTACTTTTGACCAGGGCTCATTTGGCCCTAGTCAAAAGTAATGTTTTATACAAGGGATAGGGTGCCATTTGGGATGAATGCAGGGGAAGACGTAGGAGGGGAGAGCGATTAGCTGCCCTGGTCTGGTCTATGTGTGCTGCAGATAATCAATAAGAACAGCAGAGGAGAGGCAGTTAGCAGCCTCTGGCTAGATAGGGTAGATGGTAGAAGTCATACAATGCTGCTGCTACACCTTTGGACTGACCCAATACCAGGCGCTGCACTGAGCTATCATTGAAACACTTGCCTGATCACAAAAAAAGATACGAAGTGAAGAACAGAGAAACACACAAATACACATTCACTTCAACACGTTAAAACACCCTGTAGTCCCAGTTGGACAGTAAATATTTTGTGAATCAAAAGCCTATTTGTTATGGAAGAAGGTGTGCGTATATGTGCTTCCTGGAAATATTAGAAAAAGCTTCAAATACCACCATTCTTCAAATATAGGAAACAAGTATTTTGAGGTACAACTACTTGAATATGTTCTGTATTTGACTTGAGGTCTTTACCTTGTAAAATAGGGTTCCCCAACAGGCGGGACCCGGGACAAATTTGGGCCACGGGTGATTTATTTGCCCCCCCAAGTTTTCTGAGCAAAAACGTTTTAAATGAAGTTATATATTTTTTTAATAATTTTCATTCTTTGACATAAAAGACTGTGAGCTCAAAGTGATTTTAATTTAGGAAATCTGCCACCAAGTATTTCCACTCAAAAATAGAGAAGCATATGCCATAGTATCCCAATGTAATCAAGGTTTGAAATGATTCTGTTTTTGTCAAATACTATATCTGTTTGGAATTCTTTGAATCAATTCGCAGTGTACAAATTATTTATAACTATGTTATCCGGCCCCCCAACCATCCGCTCAAGGAACAATAGGCCAATGGATGAATGTAATTGGGGACCCGTGTTGTAAAGGTATAAGGACTCTTTATTGGGGACTCTTAATTATATAGTAGAAGATAGCAGCCGGACAATAGCAGGAAGACCAATGACAAACTACACAGTTCATCTGATTGGATGCTCTGTTCTGCTCTATATTCTTTCTGAGTAGAGATCATTTTGGAACAAATATGACAATGGCTACCATAACCTTGAACATTTGTGGATGTAAGAACAGTCCTGTTTTTTTGTTACTTTCTCTTCAGTAATTAAAGTTGAGCCATAAAGTAAGAAACCCCACTTGAGCCAAGTGTTTATGTTATGTTTGTGATATTCAAGGCCATTTCTTACTATCTTGTTCCGTCCAAGGGATAATTAAATTTCTGAACTGCTCTGTAGGCCTACATTGTACTATACTGGTAAGCTCTTTTCAACCTCCACAGTACTCAATTTGGCCTCGATGTGAAAATGAATGGATGACATGTTTGACTATACTGTAGTTGAGTAAAGAATGAGAATAATACAATATTTTTTATTTTCTCAAATGGAATTGTATTTACTGAAAATGTTTATCAGAACTTTATCAGAACAATGTATTGCTCAACTAGGCTACATTATCAGTTATAAACTGGGTGTTTCGACCCTGAATGCTGATTAGCTGACAGCAATGGTATATCAGACCGTATACTATGGGTATGACAAAAAACATATTTTTACTGCTCTAATCACATTGGTAACCAGTTTATAATAGCAATAAGACACCTCAGGGGTTTGTGGTATATTTCCAATATACCATGGCTAAGGGCTGTGTCCAGGCACTCCGCGTTGCATCGTGCATAGGAACAGCCCTTAGCCATGGTATATTGGTCATATAGCACACCCCCTTGGGCCTTATTGCTTAATTACACAGCGGGTGGGGTCATCCTGAATGCTGATTGGTTAAAACGAAAAATGCCTACAACACAGACCAATCAATCAATCAAAAGACTAATCTCCAAAAGCATATACAAACAAATTAGTTTAAAAAACTTAAGAGGTAGCTCTTTTTCCTATCTTAAATCCCCCCCCCCCCCCCCCACACACACACACACACACACACAGTGGATGACAAAGCAAAGTGAGAGGTACTTTTTAGACTGTCCCACTCCCGCAATGCCGTGCGGTGTGGCGGTCTCTGGCAGTAACTCAGGACAGGACTAAACAGCTGGCTAGCTGACAGCAGAGCTGCCAAGAGCTGGCAACAAGAGGCTCACAGCGCTTACAGCCAAGCAGCAGGCTGCTAACCCTTTCACATTTTTAATTAGACCCACACACCCATGTCTTTGAGCCATCGTAAATATACAGATGACATGCCGAGCATCATTTGTTCTGAAATATTTGCTTACAAAATACTTTCTGGGGTCCTTGTTGCGTTAAGCTTGCAACATTTTGTGCAAGGGATGGGAGTCAGGGAGGAGAGATGAACAACATTGGCTGTGAGGGGAATAAATGACATCTCGTAAATAAATGGGGAAAAAGTCCTGAAAATTGTCTTTTTCTTTTCTTTTTCTTTTCATTTTTGGGGCGTTTGCAAGTGTTTAATTGCATCAAACACTACCAAATGTACATCTTCAGTTGTTGGAAAACGAACAAAACAACAAGAGATTCAACCAGTTGAAATGTCAACTGAATTTACAAGACAGTCCTAAGTACTAAATAAGGACTTAAGTTATTCTCAAATCCAATCATCTGTTCAGAAAACACAACATAGTGATGTTATAGTAATTGACAGTTTGAGGTACAGCACATCGTAAGTCACGTTTCCGTCCATCGAGTGAGCCACAGTAGTATTTGGACCCTGAGATGTAGCCTATGCACATTGCCAGTGGACACAATAGGCCTGGGCATGAGCCTGGGTCTATTAGGAAGTGTGGTGGCATGGAGGTGCTCTGGGGTAATGTGGTGCTTTATTGGTGGAGACAGAGAGACAATAGGAAGTGTTTACCAGGGTGGGCAGAGGGGCGGGCAGGTGGGAGAGGGCACCATGTGCAAGAGGATTATCACAGCATTATGACTGTGAGATGCGTTGCCATCTGGAGAGACAGAGAGAGAGAGAGAGAGAGAGAGAGAGAGAGAGAGAGAGAGAGAGAGAGAGAGAGAGAGAGAGAGAGAGAGAGAGAGAGAGAGAGAGAGAGAGAGAGAGAGAGAGAGAGAGAGAGAGAGAGAGAGAGAGAGAGAGAGAGAGAGAGAGAGAGAGAGAGAGAGAGAGAGAGAGAAAAAAAATATGGGAGATGGTTTGTCTTTTTTGGGAGCGCGGGCTGTCTGCTTAGATGGCATCATCATTTACATTGGCTATGTTGGTTGAAATAGGTATGCCTCAGCGTTGTAAAACTGTTTCTGCCTCTGTTAGTGAAACAGAGACAGAGTAATTCATTAATCAATATTGAATAAGATGTGGGTGCCTGAATGGACATGGATAACATGGATGACGAGAGAGAGAGAGCTACCATTTGTGTGCTGTTTAATCTCGCTCTCTCTCCCTCTCCCTCCCCCGCTCTCTCTCCCCCTCCCTTCCCTTCTTCCTTCCTCTCCTCGTCACTTCCTCTCCGACCCTGTAGGCTCTATAGGCCTATAACTCTCCAGCCAGCTGGTGGCCAGCGGTGTCAGAGACTGACAGAGGCTGTGTTCCAAATGGCAATACCAGAACCCTGTGGTCAAATGTAGTGCACTATATAGGCAATAGGGGGATATTTAGGATGCAGCCAGAGACAGAGGCTGACCACAGTGAAGGATGGGCCATCTGTAGTCTGGGTGGACAGGGAGGGACAGGGAGAGAGTGACCCTGGACCAGGGCGACTGTGGGGGACGGTAAGGGGACCGTAGGGGGTGGTAGGAGAGCTTGGCACATCAGTCTATGTGTGTCACATCGTGGCAGTAGGGGCTGGATGGACGGTCAGATCAAGCTGTGGAGCATCTGGGCTCAAGGGGAAAGAGAGACCAGAGCTAGCCGGCCAGAGCTGGAAGGACTTGGAAGAGAGGAGAGAAAGCTGACCACTCGCTCAAAGTTTGGGCTTGGCTAGCTGGCAAGTTTCTTTGGTTTGTTTGGTAATGGATGTGTTTTTGTGTTTGTGGTTGTTTGTAAAACTGTTGATATTGCTGCTGTATTGGACCCCTTTTACTATCCCTTCCGGGATGGCTTCTAGGCCCTCTCCCATCAGATCACGGCTCAAACAGGACGTACCCATGCTAAGGTCTAGTCAACGCTGGTCTGACCAATCGGAATCCATGCTTCAAGATTGTTTTGATCACTCAGACTGGGATATGTTCCGGGTTTCCTCTGAGAATAACATTGATGTATACAATGACACTGAGCTCATCAGAAAGTGTATAGGGGATGTTGTTCCCACTGTGACTATTAAAATCTACCCAAACCAAAAACCGTGGAAAACTGAAAGCGTGACTACCGCATTTAACCACGGCAAGGTGACTCGGAATATGGTTGAATACAAACAGTGCAGTTATGCCCTCCGTATGGCAATCAAACAGGCAAAACGTCAATACAGAGACAAAGTGAAGTCGCAATTCAACAGCTCAAACATGAAACGTAAGACATTTTAGCGTGTTATCTCTCGCAAGGCTGCCGGCCCAGATGGCATCTCTAGCCGGGTCCTCAGAGCATGCGTAGACCAGCTGGCTGGAGTGTTTACAGACATTCAATCTCTTCCTATCCCAGTTTGCTGTCCCCACTTGCTTCAAGATGTCCACCATTGTTCCTGTACCCAAGAAAGCAAAGGTAACTGAACTAAATGACTATCGCCACGTAGCACTCACGTCTGTCATCATGAAGTGCATTGAGAGGCTAGTTAAGGATCATATCACCTTCACCTAACCTGATACCCTAGACCCAATTCAATTTGCATACCGCCCCAATAGATCCACAGATGATGCAATCGCCATTGCACTGCACACTGCCCTATCCCATCTGGACAAGAGGAATACCTATGTAAAAAGGCTGTTCATTGACTGCAGCTCAGCCTTCAACACCATAGTACCCTCTAAGCTCATCATTAAGCTCGGGGCCCTGGGTCTGAAGCCCGCACTGTGCAACTGGGTCCTGGACTTCCTGATGTGCCGCCCCCAGGTTGTGAAGGTAGGAACAACATCTCCACTATGCTGATCCTCAACACAGGGGCCCCACAAAGGTGTGTGCTCAGCCCTCTCCTGTACTCCTTGTTCACCCATGACTGCGTGGCCATACACGCCTCCTACTCAATCATCAAGTTTGCAGACGACACAACAGTAGTAGGCCTGATTACCAACAATGACGAGACAGCCTACAGGAGGAGGTGAGGCCCCTGGCGTCAACAAAACAAAGGATCTGATTGTGGACTTCAGGAGACAGCAGAGGATACACTCCCCCATCCACATCGACGGGACCGCAGTAGAGAAGGTTAAAAGCTTCAAGTTCCTCAGAGTATACATCACTGACAATCTGAAATGGTCCACCCACGCAGACAGTGTGGTGAAGAAGGTGCAACAGCGCCTCTTCCTCCTCAGGAGGCTGCAGAAATTGAGCTTGGACCGTAAGACCTGAGAAACTTTTACAGATGCACCATTGAGAGCATCCTGTCGGGGTGTATTATCGCCTGGTAAGGCAACTGCACCGTCTGCAATCGCAGGGCTCTCCAGAGGGTGGTGCGTCTGTACAATGCATCACCGGGGGCAAACTGCCAGCCAACCAGGACACCTACAGCACCCGATGTCACAGGAATTTCATTCTTTTACTTTGAGATTTGTGTGTATTGTTGTGAGTTGTTAGATACTACTGCACCTTTGGAGCCAGAAACACAAGCATTTCGCTACACCCGCAATAACATCATGCAGGTGCTTCTACACCTGCATTGCTTGCTGTTTGGGGTTTTAGGCTGGGTTTCTGTACAGCACTTTGATATATCAGCTGAAGGGCTATATAAACTGATTTGATTTGATTTGTTTTAAATATGTGTATGTGACCAATTCAATTTGCTTTGATATGAAAAGGTTTTGAGAATGAAATAAGAGATAAAACACAGGTGACATTTTTTAAATAGTTAAAGTGTTACAATAGGATTCGAGTGTCTTCGATACATACACTGTCATGTTAATGGTCGAATGACATCTTGATATAAACTCTGACGTGTCGCCGAGGTGGTCTGTCAAAAGCAATGATATATGTCCCTTAAAGGGTGTTTGTCTGTGTGAGTATATTTGTTGATGTTACTGGGTGATCCTTAGGTTAAAACAATCCCCTCTCTCTCATTCTCTCTCTCTCTCTCTCTCTCTCTCTCTCTCTCTCTCTCTCTCTCTCTCTCTCTCTCTCTCTCTCTCTCTATCTCTCTCTCTCTCTCTCTCTCTCTCTCTCTCTCTCTCTCTCTCTCTCTCTCTCTCTCTCTCTCTCTCTCTCTCTCTCTCTCTCTCTCTCTCTCTCTCTCTCTCTCTCTCTCTCTCTCTCTCTCTCTCTCTCTCTCTCTCTCTCTCTCTCTCTGTGGGGATAGTTTCCAGGGGCCTGTCATGGCTGGGCAGGAACAGGCCTCTAAGGCCTTTGGCACAGGGCCCAGACAGAGAGAGAGAGGGCCACTGGAGGCCTACTGGAGGGGGTGGTGGAGGGAGGTAGAGAGGGAATGAGGGAGAGAGGTAGAGATGGAGGGAGGGGGGCTGCGAGCAGACACAGCTCCAGGGCAGGTGTTAAAATACGCACCCTAGCTCTTTTGGTGGTGATCGCTGCAAAAACACGCCCGTCTGCCAGTTTGCAGTCAGCTAAGACACACAACAGCTCTCACACACTCTCCTCAAAGACACACACACGCATACACACACACACACACACACCCACACAGGGTGGCGACATTGCTGTGAGCCTGCAGCTTTTGTTTATAGGATCTGTTCCTCAAATTGTAAGAGAAAAAAAAGAAAGAAGAAAAGGTGAATCTTTCATCTCCAGTTTCAGCCAAGGCAGCGTCCACGCCTGCATGGGCCTTTGAGCTTTTTGTCCTTTAACCATTGTCAACAGCACTTTGTCAACAACGGTTTCAACTGCAATTCTCTTTTCCTATGAGGACCACCATGGCTTTAGCCGCTAACATGAATGTATGCTTTTCCCACTGACCCCGAGCACAATTAAATGATCATACATGCATGAATACAATCTACAACACAATACTTGTGTATATTTATGTAGAGATCGCTTGTTCTCTACTTCCATTGTTTTCTGACGCTTTCAGATCATACTACACAAACAAACAAGACAGTCCTCTTGTCGTCTTTGTCTGCGAGCAGTATATTCCCCCTTTATTCTCCTTCATTAAGTGTGTTATTTTCTCATCTTCGTGGTGTTTTGTGGAGGTGAACACAGTGTGTTAACTTATTGTGCCTGAGTGGAGAGATGAGAGGAGAGGGGGAGTGAAGTGGCTCGGAGCTGTGTTGTGACCTTGTATCTCATCCCAACCATTTCACCTCAGCTGTCAATCAAGCGTCTAGCTCCTCGGGACATGACAGTAGTGGCCTCTGTCCCCGTACGCTCTACATGTCAATACAACCATGCTCTCTCTCTTTTCTCTCTCTCTCTCTCTCTCTCTCTCTCTCTCTCTCTCTCTCTCTCTCTCTCTCTCTCTCTCTCTCTCTCTCTCTCTCTCTCTCTCTCTTTTCTCTCTCTCACTCTCTCTTTCCATGTCATTCCTTCCATTTCTTTCACTCCACGTCTCTCTTTTTCTCCCTATTCACACTCTCTCACTCTCTCTTTTCTCTCCGCCTCTCTCTCTTCCTCTCTCTCTCTCTCTCTCTCTCACTCTCTGTTACATGACAAGATAACAGTGAGTCCAAACGTAAATCTCCTGACCTGTTCTTCCTCTCGGCTTTCTCTCCTGCCGGCTAATACTGTGTAAGAGGCATTCCGTGCCCAGGCTCAACCAACCTGAGCCACGGCCTAAGGCTCCCACACCTGGACCCTCTCTCATACACACACACACACACACTCCGCACACACGCTCCGCACACACAATCCTCACCTTCTTCCATTCCTCTGCTTTATATTATATTCCATCTCTTGATCTCCAAGTCGTCCTTAAACCTTTTAACACTGATCTGGCCTCTGCCTATAATCGTATTTCATAAATATTTCAAAAAGGAAATCTCCTGGAGGTGCCTTCTCCGTGCCGTGATAATCATCTTAACTGAAGCCATTATTATTTTAATTACCTGGCTTTGATTCCTAACTTTGGAGCATGGTTATTCTGGGACCTGGAACATTCCGGGTTATAGGGGTCTTTGGGATTAGGCTCCTAAGATTGAGTCCCTGTTGGAACCAGGGATTAGTGATGCGTTGAGAGGCCGTCGCTCGCTGTCTGGAACTGAAGTTTCTCCGAAAATGCAAAGAGAATCAAATCCAAACATATACACAGAATACGGCAGTGGTGATCGGTGCCGTTTATGAGCATGGCCTTATTTCTATTACAGCAAATTGGATGACTCTCATTCCTATTCCATTCAACCAGTTCAAAGTAACATCGATAGGTTTAGGCTACTACATGATACTTGAAGTCGCCCTATACCCATCATGAGGTTACCACAACCTAGCCTATGAATGAAAGATTACAACGTAGGTGCACACAGTGTCAAGACTCAGGAGAAGACCCAGATGCAGACAGTTTCGAAGTAACAAACGTTTATTACAAAATCAGGGGGGCAGGCAAATGACAGGTCGTGGGCAGACAGAGGTCAGTAGTCCAGAGCAGAGTCCGAAAGGTTCAGAACGGCAGGCAGGCTCAGGGTCAGCGCAGGCAGAAAGGTCAAAACCGGGAAGGCTAGAAAACAGGAACTAGAGACAGACAGGAGCATGGGGAAAAAATGCTGGAAAACTTGACGAAACAAATCGATCTGGCAACAGACAAACAGAGAACACAGGTAAAAGTACACCAGGGAAAATGAGGAAGATGGGCGACACCTGGAGGGGGGTGGAGACAAGCACAAAGACAGGTGAAACAGATAATTTGATAATTTGTTTTGAGGTGACAGACTGTGATACATGGACAGACAGAGAAAAATTCAATACCACCATTCACACTCTTACCTGCATCTAGCTAATCTAGAGTGTAATCATTAGTACAACAGTTACAAATTAGAGTCTTTATTGGGCAAATTCAGGTATGTTAATCTATTTCGTTCTGTTTGCTTCCTTTTAAGATAAATAAGCAGTTGAAGTCGGAAGTTTACATACACCTTAGCGAAGTACATTTAAACTCAGTTTTTCACAATTCCTGACATTTAATCCTAGTAAAAAATTCCCTGTTTTAGGTCAGTTAGGATCACCACTATTTTAAGAATGTGACATGTCAGAATAATAGTAGAGAGAATGATTTATTTCAGATTTTATTTCTTTACATACATACACTCAATTAGTATTTGGTATCATTGCCTTTAAATTGTTTAAGTTCGGTCAAACGTTTCGGGTAGCCTTCCACAAACTTCCCACAATAAGTTGGGTGAATTTTGGCCCATTCCTCCTGACAGAGCTGGTGTAACCGAGTCAGGTTTGTAGGCCTCCTTGCTCGCACACACTTTTTCAGTTCTGCCCACAAGTTTTCTATAGGGTTGAGGTTAGGGCTTTGTGATGGCCACTCCAATACCTTGACTTTGTTGTCCTTAAGCCATTTTGCCACAACTTTGAAAGTATCCTTGGGGTCATTGTCCGTTTGGAAGACCCATTTGCGACCAAGCTTTAACTTCTTGACTCATGTCTTGAGGTGCACACAGTGCACACAATGATGTCTGATGTGTTTTAGTACTATATCTCTTGATACAATGATGAAAATAATCATGGCCTCTAAACCTTTAAGCTGCATACTGGACCCTATTCCAACTAAACTACTGAAAGAGCTGCTTCCTGTGCTTGGCCCTCATATGTTGAACATAATAAACGGCTCTCAATCCACCGGATGTGTACCAAACTCACTAAAAGTGGCAGTAATAAAGCCACTCTTGAAAAAGCCAAACCTTGACCCAGAAAATATAAAAAACTATCGGCCTATATCGAATCTTCCATTCCTCTCAAAATTTTTAGAAAAAGCTGTTGCGCAGCAACTCACTGCCTTCCTGAAGACAAACAATGTACACGAAATGCTTCAGTCTGGTTTTAGACCCCATCATAGCACTGAGACTGCACTTGTGAAGGTGGTAAATGACCTTTTAATGGCGTCAGAACAAGGCTCTGCATCTGTCCTCGTGCTCCTAGACCTTAGTGCTGCTTTTGATACCATCATTCACCACATTCTTTTGGAGAGATTGGAAACCCAAATTGGTCTACACGGACAAGTTCTGGCCTGGTTTAGATCTTATCTGTCGGAAAGATATCAGTTTGTCTCTGTGAATGGTTTGTCCTCTGACAAATCAACTGTAAATTACGGTGTTCCTCAAGGTTCTGTTTTAGGATCACTATTGTTTTCATTCGAAAACATAATGTTAACTCTCACTGCTATGTGGATGACACACAGCTGTACATTTGAAGCCCCAAAATTGCCCTCGCTAGAAGCCTGTGTTTCAGACATAAGGAAGTGGATGGCTACAAACGTTCTACTTTTAAACTAGGACAAAACAAAGATGCTTGTTCTAGGTCCCAAGAAACAAAGAGATCTTCTGTTGAATCTGACAATTAATCTTGATGGTTGTACAATCGTCTCAAATAAAACTGTGAAGGACCTCGGTGTTACTCTGGACCCTGATCTCTCTTTTGACGAACATATCAAGACTGTTTCAAGGACAGCTTTTTTCCATCTACGTAACATTGCAAAAATCAGAAACTTTCTGTCCAAAAATGATGCAGAAAAATGTATCCATGCTTTTGTTACTTCTAGGTTAGACTACTGCAATGCTCTACTTTCCGGCTACCCGGATAAAGCACTAAATAAACTTCAGTTAATGCTAAATAAGGCTGCTAGAATCCTGACTAGAACCACATTTTTTTATCATATTACTCCAGTGCTAGCCTCCCTACACTGGCTTCCTGTTAAAGCAAGGGCTGATTTCAAGGTTTTACTGCTAACCTACAAAGCATTACATGGGCTTGCTCCTACCTATCTTTCCGATTTGGTCCTGCGGGACATACCTATACGTACACTACGGTCACAATACCCAGGCCTCCTAATTGTCCCTAGAATTTCTAAGCAAACAGCTGGAGGCAGGGCTTTCTCCTATAGAGCTCCATTTTGATGGAATGGTCTGCCTACCCATGTGAGAGACGCAGACTCGGTCTCAACCTTTAAGTCTTTACTGAAGACTCATCTCTTCAGTGGGTCATATGATTGAGTGTAGTCTGGCCCAGGAGTGTGAAGGTGAACGGAAAGGCTCTGGAGCAACGAACCGCCCTTGCTGTCTCTGCCTGGCCGGTTCCCCTCTCTCCACTGGGATTCTCTGCCTCTAACCCTATTACAGGGGCTGAGTCACTGGCTTACTGGTGCTCTTTCATGCCGTCCCTAGGAGGGGTACGTCACTTGAGTGGGTTGAGTCACTGACGTGATCTTCCTGTCTGGGTTGGCGGCCCCCTTGGGTTGTGCCGTGGCGGAGATCTTTGTAGGCTATACTCGGCCTTGTCTCAGGATGGTAAGTTGGTGGCTGAAGATATCCCTCTAGTGGTGTGGGGGCTGTGCTTTGGCAAAGTGGATGGGGTTATATCCTTCCTGTTTGGCCCTGTCCGGGGGTATCATCAGATGGTGCCACAGTGTCTCCTGACCCCTCCTGTCTCAGCCTCCAGTATTTATGCTGCAGTAGTTTATGTGTCGGGGGGCTAGGGTCAATTTGTTAAATCTGGAGTACTTCTCCTGTCTTATCCGGTGTCCTGTGTGAATTTAAGTATGCTCTCTCTAATTCTCTCTTTCTCTCTTTCTCTCTCTCGGAGGACCTGAGCCCTAGGACCATGCCTCAGGACTACCTGGCATGATGACTCCTTGCTGTCCCCAGTCCACCTGGCCGTGCTGCTGTTCCAGTTTCAACTGTTCTGCCTGCGGCTATGGAACCCTGACCTGTTCACCGGACATGCTACCTGTCCCAGACCTGCTGTTTCAACTCTCTAGAGACAGCAGGAGCGGTAGAGATACTCTTAATGATCGGCTATGAAAAGCTAACTGACATTTACTCCTGAGGTGCTGACTTGTTGCACCCTCGACAACTACTGTGATTATTATTTGACCATGCTGGTCATTTATGAACATTTGAACATCTTGGCCATGTTGTGTTATAATCTCTACCCGGCACAGCCAGAAGAGGACTGGCCACCCCTCATAGCCTGGTTCCTCTCTAGGTTTCTTCCTAGGTTTTGGCCTTTCTAGGGAGTTTTTCCTAGCCACCGTGCTTCTACACCTGCATTGCTTGCAGTTTGGGGTTTTAGGCTGGGTTTCTGTACAGCACTTTGAGATATCAGCTGATGTAAGAAGGGCTATATAAATAAATGTGATTTGATTTGATTTGATTTGAGATGTTGCTTCAATATATCGACATAATTTTCCTACCTCATGATGCAATCTATTTAGTGAATTGCACCGGTCCTTCCTTCAGCAAAGCACACCTACAACATGATGCTGCCACCCCCGTGCTTCACGGTTGGGATGGTGTTCTTCGGCTTGCAAGCCTCCCCCTTTTTCCTCCAAACATAACGATGGCCACTATGGCCAAACAGTTTTCATCAGACCAGAGGACATTTCTCCAAAAAGTACGATCTTTGTCCCCATGTGCAGTTGCAAACCGTAGTCTGACATTTTTTTTGCGGTTTTGGAGCAGTGGCTTCCTCCTTGCTGAGCGGCCTTTCAGGTTATGTCGATATAGGACTTGTTTTACTGTGGAAATAGATACTTTTGTACCTGTTTCCTCCAGCATCTTCACAAGGTCCTTTGCTGTTGTTCTGGGATTGATTTGCACTTTTCGCACCAAAGTACGTTCATCTTTAGGAGACAGAATGCATCTCCTTCCTGAGTGGTATGACGGCTGCATGGTCCCATGGTGTTTATACCTGCGTACTATTGTTTGTACAGATGATCGTTGTACCTTCAGGCATGCTCGCAAAGATGAACCAGACTTGTGGAGGTCTACAATTTATTTTCTGAGGTCTTGGCTGATTTATTGTGATTTTCCCATGATGTCAAGCAAAGAGGCACTGAGTTTGAAGGTAGGCCTTGAAATACATCCACAGGTACACCTCCAATTGACTCAAATTCTGTCAATTAGCCTATCAGTAGCTTCTAAAGCCATGACATCATTTTCTGAAATTTTCCAAGCTGTTTAAAGGCACAGTCAACTTAGTGTATGTAAACTTCTGACCTACTGGAATTGTGATACAGTGATTTATAAGTGAAATAATCTGTCTGTAAACAATTGTTGGAAAAATGACTTGTGTCATGCACAAAGTAGATGTCCTAACCGACTTGCCAAAACTATAGTTTGTTTACAAGAAATGTGTGGAGTGGTAGAAAAATGAGTTTTAACGACTCCAACCTAAGTGTATGTAAACTTCTGACTTCAACTGTATTGTTTGGGTACAGAACGAATACACCCCTGATCACACGTAAACAAACTTCACTTTCATAGCAGCCACGCTGAATTCCTTCTCACGTCTACGTGCTCTCCTCCTCTCACCTTTTCCCCTTCGCTTGTGGAATTCAACGAACAACACATCAGCTGTACGTGACCAGGCAGAAAAACCTCTCTGAGCCAAATCATATCCCCAATCGCCACACACAGCCTACATCGTTGTCACCATATTAGCTAACGTCATAGTCAATTTAACTAATTTAACTAATGCGTTAGTAAACTTGCTACAATCATGAAGTACAGTGTACAGTCAGTAAGCAGTTCAACAGTTACAACGGCAGGCCACGGTGGCAATACATTTGTGAAACCAAAAGCTTACCTTGACTTGAAAGAGTTCCAGTTTTGTGTTGGATAGTCATTGCCAGCTAGCTAACATAGAATCCCTCTGTTTTAGCCGGGTGTTTGAGTAAGCTAAATTAGCTAGCTGCATTTGCTAGCTAACTAAGTGAATTGGAAACAAAAATGTGAAATATCTCTCTCTCTCTCTCTCTCTTGCTTCTCCTTCATTTTTGAAGAAATGTATTTGTTCAAATTTGTTCAACTATTGTCTTTCTCCCTCTTTGAGTCAACTACTCACCACAATTTTGGCACTGCAGTGCTATCTAGCTGAATGTAACGGATGTGAAATGGCTAGCTAGTTAGCGGGTATGCGCTAATAGCGTTTCAATCAGTTACGTCACTTGCTCTGAAACCTAGAAGTAGTATTGCCCCTTGCTCTGCAAGGGGCACACACACTCCATGTGGAGCGATGGGTAACGACGCTTCGTGGGTGTCAGTTGTTGATGTGTGCAGAGGGTCCCTGGTTCGCGCCCGTGTCGGGGCGTGGGGACGGTCTAAAGTTGTACTGTTACATTGATGCTGTTGACCCGGGTCACTGGTTGCTGCGGAAAAGGAGGAGGTTGAAAGGGGGGTGAGTGTAACGGATGTGAAATGGCTAGCTAGTTAGCGGGTACGCGCTAATAGCGTTTCAATCAGTTACGTCACTTGCTCTGAAACCTAGAAGTAGTGTTGCCCCTTGCTCTGCAAGGGCCGCGGCTTTTGTGGAGCGATGGGTAACAACGCTTCGTGGGTGTCAGTTGTTGATGTGTGCAGAGGGTCCCTGGTTCGTGCCCGTGTCGGGGCGAGGGGACGGTCTAAAGTTGTACTGTTACATGAAGTTAATGCTTTCAGTACTAGATTTTTTTTCTGATCATTTGATTTGATTTTGGGTTGGGTGGACAGTTCATGCTGCAAGAGCTCTGATAGGTTGGAGGGCGTACTCAGAAGTTGTCATGATTACTCTGTAAGTCTATTGAATTGGGTGAGAACCATGAGCCTCCTAGGTTTTGTATTGAAGTCAATGTACCCAAAAGAGGACGGGAGCTAGCTGTCCTCCGGCTACACCATGGTGCTACAGAGTGCTGTTGAGGCTACTGTTAGACCTTCATTGCAAAACAGTACATTTTAATCAATTATAATGTGAATACATTTAGTATAGTTTTATCTAAAAAAAACATTTTAAATGTTTCACAATTTAAAAAAAATGAAATTCACTGAGGAGGATGGTCCTCCCCTTCCTCCTCTGAGAAGCCTCCACTGGAATACAGCAGTGTACACATAAATGAAACACTTACTTACTCTCCTAAATACATTTGAATGATTTCTTCATTAAAGTACTTTTTACTTCTATACACAGGGAGAGGAGGCATGGTAGCCACCCATGCATATACTTTAGGGGCCTTGTTGCAGTGAAGAAAGACCTGCATATTTTCTTTGCTTTAGGCCATCTCTGCCAAAACGAGGGTGTGTGTAGCCATGCAGTGCCACAGCCACCCTAACTGTAGTGAAAAGCAGGGAACATGTTTTACTTGCAAAGGGCCTGTGCTGCAGTAAAGAACTTGGCTTTGTGTCTGTCCCCTCTTATAGCTTTGAAATGGCAAGGAAGTGACAAAATGACTGGGCAAACAAGAGGCCATAATTAACTACATAGGAGATGGGCTCAGCGTCTCATAAAACACACACACATACACACACACTTACAGGCATGCGAACACACACACACACTGCGCAAACACACGCAGGCATGCACGCACGACCACACACACACACACACACACACACACACACACACACACACACACACACACACACACACACACACACACACACACACACACACACACACACACACACACACACACACACACACACACACACACCAAAAACAGGGTTCCTGGCACAGGGGTTTAATATGAAGCGGCTATAATAATGTCTGGAAAAATGTACTTTGAATCCAGTGCTTTTTATGTTTGCCCACATGCTCGACAGGCCTCTTACTTTTTTACTGCCAGCTTGTTAAGTGTCTTCTGGCAGCAGGGAGGGTCTGGACTAAGGCCACACTTCAACTCCTCTTGAACAACTCATCCCCAGAGAGCCTATGCTACCCGTGTCCACACACTAATATACAAACACTTATACCCACACATAGGGACAGAGACATCTTGAGGAAAATGCTCTTCTAGAAGTGAATTTAAATGTGACATGTTTAGGCCCCAACTTTGATAGTACGGGAGCAAGAAGATTTAATGTATGTTTATATTATACAGTATGTACTGATACTGGTAATCACTGAGAAAGTGATTATTAGAAGAGGCTATTGATCCATTTGACATGTGCATTTCTTTCTTGTAGTTATGGCATGACGTTTTATATGATCAAGAACATTTCATTTAGTACGTCATAGAGGTGTACATTATTTTCTGTATGATAGACATCTTTTTTCAGTATGGCCGTGTCCATGCACGCACCGGGCACGCACACACACACACACGCACGCACACACGCACACACACACACACACACACACACACACACACACACACACACACACACACACACACACACACACACACACACACACACACACACACACACACACACACCAAATATACACAGATGTCACAATAAACCCATCCAAACTAGCACCTTCCTCTTGATTATGTGAGTATTGGCATGGGGCGGGCGCCTAATAGCCATTTAGTTGATTCAAATGAGCAGATATTGGGGGAAAGTTGGTGGCGGAGTGCTTTCAAGCTGACTGCCAGCGTTGGAGAGTAGGCTGCCTTCCATCTCCAGAATTAGACTCAAATTATTCTAAACCATTTGGGAGAGGAGGCAAAGCAACCCCTTTTATTTTTTGGATGCATTAACAATGTTTGCAGTCACTTTGCTGATGGCATGAAAAAGGTGGGCCTGCCAATGACTAGTCGTATAAATTGCATAATTGATCCATTCACTTTTTAACCAACGCCTTTATAAAAGGGCACTGGAGTGACGAGAGAGAGAGAGAGAGAGAGAGAGAGAGAGAGAGAGAGAGAGAGAGGGGGGTATGGTAAAGTGGCCCTGTCTGTCTGTATGCTACTCGTGTACACATGTGTGAGAGCACCTGCACACACACGGCGGGGACATATGCACGCGCATACACACTCATGCAGAAACGTACTAACGCATGCACGTACACACGCAAACACACACACACACACACACACACACACACACACACACACACACACACACACACACACACACACACACACACACACACACACACACACACACACACACACACACACACACACACACACAGTAAACCACTACAGGACTGACACTCTCATCCTAAAAAGGTTCTCCTCATTTCTATTTTCGACTATTTCTATCATGTCCGTTATCAAAATAAGGCAACTATCAAACTCTATTACCCACGCAATTACATCAAAATACAACAGTTGCTAATCTTTATCGATTAAATGATTTAAATAGGAATAAACACCAACATGACACATTTTGTCATCAATTAAGACCCGTAGCTGTGTCCCCTCTGCGTCCCCCGGTGAGTGAATAGTGAAGATAGTACGCCACTTCGTCTTAATCAGTGTACTGAATTGTTAACGTACTAAAACACATTAATCCCTGCATAAATATTGGATCTCTAATGCTATTCCAGTTTTAAATGCATGTTACGGATACACAGTCTGCGTCCCAAATAGTACCACGTCCCCTACTTAGGCTGTGTTTACACAGGCAGCCCAATTCTGATTTTTTTTTCTCTCACTAATTGGTCTTTTGACCAATCAGATCAGCTATGAAAAAGATCTGATGTGGTGATGGGATGTGAAGACTCAGCCCGATTTGCTCACAAACAAACTTCAGTAACGTAACTGTCAGAGGGTAAAGACCCCTGACTCAGTCTGTTGGACCTTTCCCACCCTTTAATGTAGAGAACATGTCTATAGTTAGAACGCTGCTCTCAATTTACGTGAATCATCTTTGACATCATTTTGGGATGTGTCTGTATGTGCCACCTGAAGGAATAGAAGCTTTCTGATTGTAAATGGGGGCGAGATTAAGGCTGGATTAATTAAATGACTATTGTTTTTCATCCCATCTCTCTCTTCCCTGCAGTGCAGGTGACATATATTCATGTCTGTTAAATGACTATCGCTTTTCATTTCCCAGCGATATAATTATTGCACAATATGCATAATATGCACTTTTTGGGGCAAATCAAGAGGAGCATTTAACTAAGTGTATCGTACAGACTTGATTCAATGACTTTACAATTGTTTTCCTGAGACCAGGTTTTCAAGACCAATCGCCAGACCGGAACAAAGGCAATATCATTACTCTGGCTACCTTAGAGACTTTTAAACAATAAACTATATCACAAATTGGCAAAGTACAGCTTATGATAGTAAATGAAGATTCATAGACTCAATACTGGGATGAGAAGATACACACTGTCTCAAGCCAATCCCCAGGGTTCTCCACATGTGACAGCCAGTTGTTGATGGAATGTTTTTCTTGAGGCCAATCAACCAGACCCCCAGGGTAGAACCAGGGTTGGACTGAACCAAAGCTGGGTGGGCTGAGCTGGGTTGGACAATACTGGGAGGGCCTGGGTTGGTTGAGGTTGGGTGGGGTCTGCACAGTGCTGTGCTGACCTGGGATTCTGCTTGACTTGATTGGGATGAGTCTATGGATGGGTGGATGGGCTAGGCTGGGCTGTGCTGGGTTGGGTTGGGTTGACACCAGACCCTATTGTTTTCCCCTCTGAATTCTATGGTGACACTCCCCAATCTGGATCCCATTACGAATGTAGCCCCCCAGGCTCTCACAGGGGGAACCAGGCCCTGGGACTCATACTGAAGTCTGTAGCCTGCCCTTGTGGCTCTTCCCCTGGGTATAGAGTCAGCAATCCTCCCCTCTCCTCTCATCTCATCTCTTCTACTCTCCATTTATCTGGAGGATCACTGGGGTTGAGTTTAATTTGGATTTGGCTGTCGAGATGCATTTATTGAATGTAAAGAGTTTGTCTAGATTACTTGGACATACACTAAAACCACAACACTTCACAATACAGTCTTACAGGCTGCTGGCTTTAGGCGTTTATACAAATTTACATAATGACACATCAGTGGGTTCATTTATTGACTTCTTATGTGTGAACAAAGCATTATCTGCCTGCTTGCCTGCCTGTCTGTTTGTTTGTTGGAAAGTCAGAACTTCTCTAAAGGACAGAGACCACAGCTTTGCATCTCGCTCACCAACACATCGACCACATGAGCATCCTCCCAAACCGCTTCAGGGGCACACATTTCCAAAGTTGCCCTCGTAGAATAACCAATCACCCAATCACCACATGTCTTTTTTAGGGAGCGAGGGACCGGGAATGAAGGGATATGGGGTAGGTCAAGGTCAAGGTCCACTCTCCTCCTCCTCACTCTCTCTAGCTCCCTCCCTCTCTCTCTGTCCCTCTGAGCTCTTATCTGTGACTGTCAGTGTCCAGTGAGTGACGTCTTCCTCCCCGGCTAGCCAGGTCTGGCAGCCATGCCGACTGGACGCCACCTGATACACAACAAAACAAACAGGAACTAGAATGCGCCCAAACCAATAGCCCTCTCTCTGATATCATTGGTTACATTCCAAATGGCACCCTATTCCCTATATAGTGTGCTACTTTTATCCAGAGCCCTATGGGCCCTGGTTAAAAGTAGTGGACTGTAGAGGGAACTGTGTGACATTAAGGATGCAGCTCTTCTCTCTCTCTCGCTCTGACTCTCTCGCTCTCTGTCTGTCTGCCCAATGATTGACTTTGCTCTGGTCACTTCTCACCACCAGCACTATCGACAGCTGCCCCTCTCCTCTCTTTGTTTGTTTGTTCGTTTCAGACAGAGAGAGAGAGAGAGAGAGAGAGAAGGAGAGAGGGTATACTGTAGGCTAGAGTCGTCAGAGAAGTCCCATTGATGAAGGTTTTGATTATGATGAGGTCAATGTATAAAGTAGTTTTGACACAGTCCTGCTGATATTTCAGTGAGAGGTCGATGAAGGAACCTCTGTTTGTTTTCTGTTTTTACTTTATCAGTGTTAATAATTTACTCTACATACTTTGACAACAAATCAAACAGCCGTGACCTCTATCATCTCCGTGTGATTCCCTGACACCAAGAGCAAGGTTGCGTTCCAAATGGCACCCTGTTCCATTTATAGTGCATTACTTTTGAATAGAGCCCAAAGTAATGCACTAAATAGGGAATAGGGCGCAATTTGGGACGCAGACTCTGACAGCAACTCTGCAAGGTCTTTTAGATCAGAGCAGGACATCTCCCCTACTGTGTATTCTCTTTAATGCTGTCAGCCTCAGTCCAGAGAGATGCTGAAGAGGACTTTTGAAGAGGGAAAGTGTTTGCTAATCAGTGGATGGGTCAGCATGTAACAGAATATTTATCCAGTGGTTTATTTGGGCCGGTATCTTTTGACCAGTGGGATGAGTGGATGATGGATGTGGCTTTGATCAAGAGGAGAGATTCTGTTTGAACGAGTCACTTGGCTCAGGAACCATGCCGCTGCAGGGGGACGCAGAAAGGCATGAAGCAGCAGCCTTGGGTTTGCGTCCCAAATTGCACCCTATTTCCTATTTAGTCCACTACTTTTGGGTTCTGGTCAAAATGGACTCTGGTTGAAAGCAGTGGACTAAATAGGAATAGGGTGTCATTCAGGACACATGGCTAGATTTGGCAATTGTGGGGTTAATGTTATGATCTACATTTAAGGGGGTTAGTTTTGATGTGCAGTCAAAGCCTGACAAGTGCACACTGGCTAAGTGCTTACTCCATGAGTGCAGTTCACAGGGCACACAAAATAAAACTAAGATACACAAAATACTCTGTTGACTAGCTGCATGCATCCAATAGTCCCAGTCTATGCCCTGGCAGCCAATCAAAATGAATGATTCAGGGTTGAATAGAGGCCACCTGACACAAGTAGAGATTTCTCATTGGTTGGGGAGTTGAGTTAGGACCTTACATGAACTGCCTTGAAAGTGTATTCCAAATGGCACCCTATTTCCTATATAGTGCACTACTTTTGACCATAGCCCAGTTGGGACACACACTTGGTCAGGCTGGAACAGAACAGAGCAGCTATTGTCTGAACAGAAGAATTATCTCTGAATGAACCAGCTCCCGTTTCACCCCCAAACCGTTTCTCTCTTCTCTTTTCTTCTTTTTATTTCTTCAAAAAAGGAGAGAGCAATGCTCACAGGTTGTCTGTGTGGTCATTCCAGCCTTCAGTGTAATTTCAGGTTTCAGGAAAGGCTCTTCATGATTACTCTATTATCTAGAAAGGAAGTACATAGTAATCCTTGTGGACACTGATAAACTACTACGTACTCTATTCATTAGATCACCGTGCTACACTCTACCTCACCTCATAATTAGCCTTGTGTTATTTGTGTGTGAATTACACACGCACGCACGCACGCACGCACACACACACATATAAATACATTCATTAATTATTTTTTATTCTCTCACTCTCTCTCTGCTTCTCGAGCACACACACACACACACACACACACACACACACACACACACACACACACACACACACACACACACACACACACACACACACACACACACACACACACACACACACACACACACACACACACACACACACACACACACACACACACACACACACACTCTCTGTCACTGCTTCGCCTGCCTGCCCCCCACCCCGGGGAAGGAGCAGGAGCACACACTCTTTCCCATTAATACGCCACTCATTGAAATGCTACGACAGTTTCTTGGCTGCGGCTCGGACTCGAGCCTGACAGTCGTGGTCACCCCATACCAGACCTCACCTATTCTCGGGGCACAGATAAATCCTGTGTGATTGATTGGAGTGGCTTTGTACTCATTCATTAGCTGGGGCCCTGTCAGGCAGGCCCTGGCAGGTACCTTCATGTAGGCAGCCTTTTCATCCCTGTGTGGTCTCGGCACTCTCTCTCTCTGCAGCTTATTAATGACATTTTAGACATTAATATTGCAGGGATTAGGGATATCCTATCTCCTTTGTTCTCCTGACAAACCCTATACTGTTTTATAGGATCACTGTCTTAACGCTGGCTCTGGCTTTTTTGTGTGAAAAGTCTCTCACATTTATCTTTTCTTTCTTTCTGCCATTCTTTGTGTGTATTTTTTGTATTTTTTCCTATTTACACTACTGGCGCTCTCTCTTTTCCCTCTCTCTCTCTTATAAGAGTTGCATCTCTCCAACATGGTCTCAGAACATTTCATATTATTCTGTCACTCCATTTAGCATGATATGTTATGTTTTGTATGATATATGAATTAATTTGTGGATGTCCATCATCCATTTGGTATGATATGTTACGAATTACAAATAGTAGTTTAAGTAACGAATTTGCAAAATGTAGAATATGTTACGAATTTGGTAAACAAACGAAATGTTATGAATTTGCAAAACTTATGATTTCTAGCTAGGTGGCTAAGAGGCAAATGTTAGCTGGCTGGTTAACGTTAGCTTGGCTAGGGATTAGGGTTAGGGGTTAGGCTTAAGGTTAGGTTTACATTTAGGAGTTATGTTAAAGGGTTAAGGTTATGCTTAGGGTTAGAGGAAGGGTTAGCTAAAATTATTAATGTTAGGGTTAGGGGAAGGGTTAGCTAACATGCTAAGTAGTTGCAAAGTAGCTAAAAAGTGGTAAGTAGTTGAAACGTTTCTAATGAGATAAAATGCTAAAGTTGTCCGTGATGAGATTCAAACTTGCAACCTTCGGGTTATATGCCTACCCATCCACCCCGACTAACCACCATACTTTCGTTTTTGCCATAAGTAACCATCTGTCTTATGTAACCGTACCAAACGTAACACATCATGCTAATATGAGTGTAATGGATTTACATTTACTATATTACGTCTAGTCTATGAGACCAGGCTGATCTCTCCCATTGGTAGTCCTTACATTCCCTAGCCGACAAGCTCCTCTACATTTCCTCCGCCAGTCCAGTGGTGTAGACTAGACTAGAGGGCAGGGAGACGGATCAACTGTCTTACTCACAGATAAGCCCAGGTGCCCTCTAAACTTCACTCTCTCTCATTCCTTTTCCCTCCCCCCTATCCCGCCCTCTCTCCCTCTCTTTCTCCCTTTCTCTCTACCCCTCCTCTCTCCGCCCTGGCCTGTCGGTTAAACCGTGATGCAGTGGCATTTCGAGGCTCCTGGAATCGGGAGATGTCGACGCTAGCTGTCTGATCTGCTGGGTGTCCGCGGGGACAGCGATGGAGAAAACGACGGGGGGAACGATGTATGGCCATGGATTCTTGAGAGAGAAACAACCCGTGGATCTGACATCTGACATTTCTTAGACTGGAAGTGGGGAGCAGAGAAAAGGAGCAAAGTAGAGTAGCAAAGTAGAGGAGCAGAGGAGTGGACAGGAGCCGAGGAGAGGAGTGGAGAGGAGGAGAGGAGCAGAGGAGAGGCCTGATCTGATTCTGTCGTCATGCAAGGACAGGGAGGTGATTGGAGGAATTAAGGAGGACATCTGACTCTCAGAAACACATGGCCGAATACAGTTACAACTTACAGTAGAACAATATACTGATGGACATTTTTATGCAACTGTAAAGTGGTGTTTTGGTGAATCATGTTATGCTGATACCTGATACGGTTAACCACATTCATGCCTAGGCCTTTAGCTCAGTGGACTAACATAGTGTTGTGGCATGTGTGTGTCTGTAGAAAAACACAGTAACACGCTAAAAGGTGTTGGCAGATCGGGTGGGTAGTGTGTGTGTGTGTGTATGCACTTACTCGTGTGTGTGAAGTCTTGGCACAACAGCCGGTCTGCATGTCTCCTCCACAGAGCTCAGCAAACCTCACTTGACAACACAGCCTCCCTCTTGAGGAAAGACAAGCCTGTTGTACTGCAGTGCCGAGGCCCTCCTTATGGCAACCACTCGCCAGCTCCGTGCCGCTCATCGTGTTTATTAGCATTAGAAACTCCTCAAATTCGCAGCCAAAGATTAGTGGCTCTTTTCCAGGTATTCTTCCTTCATCTCCATATGGAAACGCTTCTCTTTATCCCAGCTCCCCGTCTCCTCTCTCCTCCTCCCCTCCTCCTCTCCTCTCCCCGTGCACCTCACTCCCTTTATAGATTACTGGCATGGCAACTTCAAACTGGCGTTAGATCCCCTAGCCGTAGTGGGGCTGTGGGGCTGGGGCTGGAATGTGTGTGTGTCTGTGGCGTGCTGTGGCCAGGCACACACCAGAGAAGCCAGCCCCGCACTCAGCAGGTGGTCATATAGCTCTTAATGAAAGTCATAAGGGAAAAGAGAGAGGGAGAGACGGAGGAGGATAGGAGGGAGAGAGAAAGGGAGAAGGAGAGGGATGGAAGGGAGGGAGAGAGAGAGAGATAATAGAATGGATGGAGAGAGAGGGATAGGGAGAGAGGAAGTGGTAAAGTGGGTTTAACTTTGGATAGGCTATCTGTGGGGGACTGTCAATAAATTACACAATGTCAATGGGACAATCTTTTTATGTAGCACGTATTTTAGTCTCATTAAACACTTTCAATATTTGTATATGCATTTCTACAATTTATAATTGGTTTAAGGTTTTTAACCTTTTCACACATACCAACAAACTGGTGTGATCATTCTACAGTGGTCCCTGGAGCGTACTCTCAAACCGGTGTGATTAGAACGCTTATTTAGAACGTCCAATTTCAATTGACGCAGTAGTCAGCGTTTGAGCTGGCCACACTGTTATTTCACAGAAACATTTTGCACAAACACAGTCCTTACAAAGTTATGTCCAGAATGTGACCAGTTTATTTTTGGATCCAGACATTCACAGATACGAGATCTCTCGTGCTCCTAGACCTTAGTGCTGCTTTTGATACCATCATTCACCACATTCTTCTGGAGAGATTGGAACCCAAATTGGTCTACACGGACAAGTTCTGGCCTGGTTTAGATCTGATCTGTCGGAAAGATATCAGTTTGTCTCTGTGAATGGTTTGTCCTCTGATAAATCAACTGTAAATTTTGGTGTTCCTCAAGGTTCCGTTTTAGGACAACTATTGTTTTCACTATATATTTTACATCTTGGGGATGTCATTCGAAAACATAATGTTAACTTTCACTGCTATGTGGATGACACACAGCTGTACATTTCAATGAAACATGGTGAAGCCCCAAAATTTCCCTCGCTAGAAGCCTGTGTTTCAGACATAAGGAAGTGGATGGCTGCAGTTCTACTTTTAAACTCGGACAAAACAGAGATGCTTGTTCTAGGTCCCAAGAAACAAAGAGATCTTCTGTTGAATCTGACAATTAATCTTGATGGTTGTACAGTCGTCTCAAATAAAACTGTGAAGGACCTTGGTGTTACTCTGGACCCTGATCTCTCTTTTGACGAACATATCAAGACTGTTTCAAGGACAGCTTTTTTCCATCTACGTAACATTGCAAAAATCTGAAACTTTCTGTCCAAAAATGATGCAGAAAAATGTATCCATGCGTTTGTTACTTCTAGGTTAAACTACTGCAATGCTCTACTTTCCGGCTACCCGGATAAAGCACTAAATAAACTTCAGTTAGTGCTAAATACGGCTGCTAGAATCCTGACTAGAACCAAAAAAATTGATCATATTACTCCAGTGCTAGCCACCCTACACTGGCTTCCTGTTAAGGCAAGGGCTGATTTCAAGGTTTTTCTGCTAACCTACAAAGCATTACATGGGCTTGCTCCTACCTATCTTTACGATTTGGTCCTGCCATACATACCTACACGTACGCTATGGTCACAAGACGCAGGCCTCCTAATTGTCCCTAGAATTTCTAAGAAAACAGCTGGAGGCAGGGCTTTCTCCTATAGAGCTCCATTTATATGGAATGGTCTGCCTAGAGACGCAGACTCGGTCTCAACCTTTAAGTCTTTACTGAAGACTCATTTCTTCAGTAGGTCATATGATTGAGTGTAGTCTGGCCCAGGAGTGTGAAGGTGAACGGAAAGGCTCTAGAGCTGTCTCTGCCTGGCCGGTTCCCCTCTCTCCACTGGGATTCCTTGCCTCTAACCCTATTACAGGGGTGTGTCACTTGAGTGGGTTGAGTCACTGACGTGATCTTCCCGTCTGGGTTGGCGCCCCCCCCTTGGGTTGTGCTGTGGCGGAGATCTTTGTGGGCTATACTCGGCCTTGTCTCAGGATGGTAAATTGGTGGTTGAAGATATCCCTCTAGTGGTGTGGGGGCTGTGCTTTTGCAAAGTGGGTGGGATTATATCCTGCCTGTTTGGCCCTGTCCGGGGGTATCATCGGATGGGGCCACAGTGTCTCCTGACCCCTCCTGTCTCAGCCTCCAGTATTTATGCTGCAGTAGATTATGTGTCGGGGGGCTAGGGTCAGTCTGTTAAATCTGGAGTACTTCTCCTCTCTTATCCAGTGTCCTGTGTGAATTTAAGTATGCTCTCTCTAATTCTCTCTTTCTCTCTTTCTTTCTCTCTCTCGGAGGACCTGAGCCCTAGGACCATGCCTCAGGACTACCTGGCATGATGACGCCTTGCTGTCCCCAGTCCACCTGGCCGTGCTGCTGCTCCAGTTTCAACTGTTCTGCCTGCGGCTATGGAACCCTGACCTGTTCACCGGACGTGCTACCTGTCCTTCCTTCCTAGGTTTTGGCCTATCTAGGGAGTTTTTCCTAGCCACCGTGCTTCTACACCTGCATTGCTTGCTGTTTGTGGTTTTAGGCTGGGCTTCTGTACAGCACTTTGAGATATCAGCTGATGTAAGAAGGGCTATATAAATATATTTGATTTGATTTGATATTCAGACATTCACAGAAGTAGCTACAGCATAACAAATCATCCAAACTGGAAATAGTAGGCTACATTTGTCCCAGCCCTAACTGAGGAAAGATTGACGTAACACAAGCTGTCATATTTTTATAACTATCAGCTGACAGATGCTACAATATAAATTAGCTAATAGCAATTACTATTTATAATTAATCACATCACGGGTGAGCTCACCATTGATCTAAATAATTGAGTAAAACACTTTCTAGAAATCGAAAGTAATCCGACAATGGGTAGTTTGTGAGCGCCGCCATGTTTTTTTCCCTTCTCATCAACCAACGATAATAAGAGGAGACAAGATGAGTTTGGTCTGTTTATAGTATGCATGTTGAAGGGGGTGTGTCATCTACGGTCATTCACTTCCCTTCATTAACTTCCGGAGGTTTACCCAAAACAGGAGTGAACCATTCCTTAACCTCATTATAACATCTTTCTGACAGACGTTTACGTGACACCCAAAGTGCATTGTACAATGTCAACAAAAATGGCACAACAGATAGCTGGCAAATAGCTTAGCCTTACTTTTTTGGAGGTTCTGATTAGAAAAAGCTATTTTACACACATCATAAGTGTCCATTACAATCTATGCAATAATCAGAATGCATTATTTGTCACCAGGACTTCAAAACATGTGAATAAAACTGTAAATACATTATGCTCCATACACACATAGATACATACATACATACGCCTACAGTAGAAACAACACGATATACAGAAAATAAGGAACTTACTTTGATAGGAACGCACACATGTCCAAAGTAAAACAACAAGGAAGACATTGCGAGCGCCAGCCAGAAAATTTTCCAATTCGTGCAAGACTGCGCAAATGTCTGCATACTTGAGCTGCGCAAACATTGGTGAAGTGCATGGGCTCTCCTCCAAGTGAGAAGTTTGTCCCGCTGAACGCTGAAATGGGCTACTTCTATGTGAATTATTGAGGATGCGGAACACACCTCAATTCAAACTGTTGTTAGAAAATACAACTTGTTAGAAAATCATTTGAAATTGACAAGTTGAAACAAGTTGAAACATAGCCTATAGATAATTAGCAGGCAGCGCGTGTTAACTGTCTTTTTGCGTAATAATTACATTTTGTAACATTGAGTGCATTCTGATATCACGGGCATACAACTCACGCTGGGGCAACCGTTAGAGATATTTGGAACTCACAAAAAAGGTTAAGTCATTGAAATTTGGAGCTATTGACATTTAAAAATATTGTCCATGTACATTGTGTAACTTACTGATGGTCCCTAACTAGCCCCATAGGGATATCGAATGTCAAACCAAATTGACCATGGGGCATTATGATCGGGTCGCGTGCAGCTGCACTCCAAATTAATGAATTACTGGGTGCTGCCAGTTTGTGGGCAGGGTTGAAATTAACCTTTCTGAACCACTCATCACGGATCCGGGATAATTGTCATCAGAAATGCTGACTAGCATAGCCTAGCCTAGCGCCACAGGTATATAATAAAATATGATTTCATGAAATCACAAGTGCAATATTGCAAAACACAGTTCAGCCTTTTGTTAATCCATCTGTCGTCTCAGATTTTAAAATGATGCTTTACAGCGAAAGCAATACAAGCGTTTGTGTAAGTTTATCGATCGCTCGACAAAACAATAAGTACACCTAGCATCAGGTAACTTGGTCACGAAAATCAGAAAAGCAATCAAATTAATCGTTTACCTTTGATGATCTTCGGATGTTTTCACTCACGAGACTCCCAGTTAGACAGCAAATGTTCCTTTTGTTCCATAAAGATATTTGTATATCCAAATACCTCCGTTAGTTTGATGCGTTATGCCCAGGAATCCACCGGAAAGAGCGGTCGCGACAACGCCGACAACAATTCCAAATTATATCCATAATGTCCACAGAAACATGTCAAACGTTTTTTATAATCCATCCTCAGGGTGTTTTTCAAATATCTATTCGATAATATATCAACCGGGACAGTTGGCTTTTCACTAGGACCGAGAGTAACAATGGCCGCCTTTCTCTTTTGCGCACAAGTCACTCTGAGAGCCCCCACCTATCCACTTACGCAATGTGGTCGTTCACGCACATTCTTCAAAATAAAAGCCTGAAACTATGTCTAAAGGCTGTTGACACCTTAGGGAAGCCATAGAAAAAGATGTCTGGTTGATATCCCTTTATATGGGCAATAGGGATGTATAGGAACAGAGAGGTCTCAAGAACAGGGGCACTTCCTGGTTGGATTTTCCTCAGGTTTTAGCCTGCAATATCAGTTCTGTTTAACTCACAGACAACATTTTTACAGTTTTGGAAACTTCAGAGTGTTTTCTATCCTAATCTGACTATTATATGCATATTCTAGTTTCGGGGGCTGAGAAATAGGCAGTTTCAAATGGGTACGCCTTTTTAGCCAAAAGCGAAAATATCGCCCCCTAGTCTTTAACCCAACCCAAGCAAAACCGTTACGGTACCCTTCATTCCCTGACATACATTTTTTTCCTACTTATCTCGCAAATCTTTGTTTTGGATGAGACTGACATTACGACCAAAATTATCGTATTTACACTTTGTAGTCAATTTTGTCACTAGAATAAATGTTTTCTACCAGAGAAGTTTATTGCCTTTTGTTGCTCTTTAAAGCTGCAATATGTAACGTTTTGGGAGACCCAACCAAGTTCACATAAAAATGTGAGTTATAGATCTGTCATTCTCATTGATAGCAAGTCTAAGAAGCATTAGATCTGTTTTGTTTTTGCATCTTTTACTTTAGGTTTTGTACACCAGCTTCAAACAGCTGAAAATACAATATTTTTGGTTATGGAAAATATATTTCACAGCGGTTTAGATGGTACAATGACTCTCTACACTATACCTGCTTGTTTTGTCACATAAACTGAAATTAGGCAAACTTTTCAAATTTTAGCAACCAGGAAATGGCAGAGTGATTTCTGCATAGTGCAACTTTTAAAAAATGTACCAGAGGCCTAGTAATTACCTAGTGTCTGTGGGTCTGTGTCTTATAGGCCTGGGTTTCTCGCTACCTGTCAGAGGTGGCTGATGCCTCCCTTTTGACCAGGTTCCTGCATCTTCCGCCCAGCATGGATCCACAGAGACCAGGTCTAATTAATCCACTGTTACTATTGTAATGGACTTCCTCTGGGGATGAATAGCCCAGCCTGTTTCAGCTCAGACCGGCTCAGAAATATTTCACTAAACAACAGTCCTCTCACAGGATGGGACGTGAATAGAAAATGGAAAGAGTGAAAATGGGAGTGATATATGGAGAGAGGGATAATTGCTTGAGCCTGCGAGTTATGATTATTTTATATCAACCCATACCAGCTACGGTAGTTTTGGGGTTAAAACTGTACTTAGTTTTGGACTTGATTTGGACATACAGTTGAAGTCGGAAGTTTACATACAGTTGAAGTCAGAAGTTTACATACACCGTAGCCAAATACATTTAGACTCAGTTTTTCACAATTCCTGACATTTCATCTTAGTAAAAATTCCCTGTCTTAGATCAGTTAGGATCACCACTTTATTTTAAGAACGTGAAATGTCAGAATAATAGTAGAGGATGATTTATTTCAGCTTTTATTTATTTCATCACATTCCCAGTGGGTCAGAAGTTTACATACACTCAATTAGTATTTGGTAGCATTGCCTTTAAATTGTTTAACTTGGGCCAAACGTTTTGGGTAGCTTTCCACAAGCTTCCCACAATAAGTTGGGTGATTTTGGCCCATTTCTCCTGACAGAGCTGGTGTAACTGAGTTAGGTTTGTAGGCCTCGATGCTCGCACACACTTTTTCAGTTCTGCCAACTAATTTTCTATAGGATTGAGGTCAGGGCTTTGTGATGGCCACTCCAATACCTTGACTTTGTTGTCCTTAAGCCATTTTGCCACAACATTGGAAGTATGCTTGGGGTCCTTGTCCATTTTGAAGACCAATTTGCGACCAAGCTTTAACTTCCTGACTGATGTCCTGAGATGTTGCTTCAATATATCCACATAATGTTCCTACCTCATGATGCCATCTATTTTGTGAAGTGCACCAGTACCTCTTGCAGCAAAGCACCCCCACAACATGATGCTGCCACCCCTGTGCTTCACGGTTGGGATGGTGATTCTTTGGCTTGCAAGCCTCCCCCTTCTTCCTCCAAACATAATTATGGTCCTTATGGCCAAACAGTTCTATTTTTGTTTCATCAGACCAGAGGACATTTCTCCAAAAAGTATGATCTTTGTCCCCATGTGCAGTTGCAAACCATAGTCTGGCTTTTTTATGGCGGTTTTGGAGCAGTGGCTTCTTCCTTGCTGCGCGGCCTTTCAGGTTATGTCAATATAAGACTTGTTTTACTGTGGATATAGATACTTTTGTACCTATTTCCTCCAGAATCTTCACAAGGTCCTTTGCTGTTGTTCTGGGATTGATTTGCACTTTTCACCCCAAAGTACGTTCATCTCTAGGAGACAGAATGCGTCTCCTTCCTGAGGGGTATGACGGCTGCGTAGTCCCAAGGTGTTTATACTTGCGTACTATTATTTGTACAGATGAATGTGGTACCTTCAGGCATTTGGAAATTGCTCCCAAGGATGAACCAGACTTGTGGAGGTCTACAATTTATTTTCTGAGGTCTTGGCTGATTTATTTAGATTTTCCCATGATGTCAAGCAAAGAGGCACTGAGTTTGAAGGTAGGCCTTGAAATACATCCACAGGTACACCTCCAATTGTCTCAAATTATGTCAATTAGCCTATCAGAAGCTTCTAAAGCCTTGATGTCATTTTCTGGAATTTTCCAAGCTGTTTAAAGTCACAGTCAACTTAGTGTACGTAAACTTCCGACCCACTGGAATTGTGATACAGTGAATTATAAGTGAAATAATCTGTCTGTAAACAATTGTTGGAAAAATTACTTGTGTCATGCACAAAGTAGATGTCCTAACCAACTTCCCAAAACTATAGTTAGTTAACAAGAAATTTGTGGAGTGGTTTAAAAATGGGTTTTAATGACTCCAACCTGAGTGTATGTAAACTTCCGACTTCAACTGTATACAAATCCTACATTATGAAGCTGACCAGGACCAGGCAGTGGGTTGAATTCCTTGAATGTACAGTGTGGAACCTTCCCTATTACTCCCATCTAGCTTTGGTTCACGCAAGTATGTGCAGTACCAGTCAAAAGTGTTAATAACACACCTACTCATTCCAGGGTTTTTCTTTATTTTTACTATTTTCTACATTGTAGAATAATAGTGAAGACATCAAAACTATGAAATAACACAAATGGAATCATGTACTAAGCACAAAAGTGTTCAACAAATCAAATATATTTTATATTTGAGATTCTTCAAAGTAGCCCTAATGCAATTTCAGGAAGGATGAACGACAACCAGGCAAGTGTTACAATGAACGATGCTTCATCTGGAAATGTGTATTTTAAAAATGGTGGTACTTAAATGTGCAATGTCTCTATAAAAGTCTCACCTCAAAAATAGCAAATCCTCTTTAAGAAAAGACCTCTTGCATAAAACCCATTAATCAACATTTATTTTAATTTCCAAGTCAACCCTCTATACTCGAGTCTGCCTGTGGCGTCAGTTCCTTTACTTTTAGTTAGGCCTTTCCTCCTCAGCTCTCCATTGAATCTCTTTCCCTTCACAGGTTCCAGTCTCTGTGAAGGGAGGGTTCAGGTCCGTCCTCGGGAAGAAGAAGGCTGTGTACGGATCCGAGTCAAGTAGGTATCAGAGTTTCCCCGTATTAATTCCCTTTTGCTTCTATATCTTCACAATGTTAGATCATATCCTGCATAATCATAACTTATCCGAAGTGCATACATTACAAAAGTGACGTTGATCCATAAATGATAACTTCGAGGGCGAGTAAAAGAGTAGTCAACTTTAGTTCGTCATTTGTGTTGGGAGCAACAAGGCTGCTGAGGGAAGAATGGATCATAATAATGGCCAGAACAGCGCAAATGGAATGGCATCAAACACTTGGAAACCATGTGTTTCATGTATTTGATACCATTCCACTGATTCCGCTCCAGTCATTACCACAATCCCGTTCTCCCCAATTAAGGTGCCAGCAACCTCCTGTGAAGGGTGGATATGTGCTCTGTGCGTCCTAGGAGTAAGCGGATGCACTGTTGGATGCTGGGAGAGAGGCCCGCTCAGCCGCTTCCATTTTTTAGGGATTCCCGTTAATTTCCTTTACCTGTACACAATCAAGAGTGGAAAGAGAGCAGAAAGAAATGTCACCTCTCAATTTGGATTAGAGCATATCATTGGCGAATGAGCTTAACAATAGATAGCACGTGTGAGAATTTAGAACATGCATATGGGTAGCACTTGTGAAAATGTAGGATGTGTTACTGATATTTAGGACATGCGCACGTGATATTTTACAATTGAATTATTGAACAGACAACAAAGCGTATTTCAAAAGATGTGAACACAGCAAACGTGAGAGGAAAAAAGGAAGCTCTTCATCACCAGGAGACACTCCTCCCTCTTTTGAGGTTTGATGTTCCGGCATCCTAGGTTAGTGCTCTATGATTGGTACCTTAGCGGCCTTTGACTTATAGTGGAAAGCAGAGACTGTCGGGTCCTCAACAACTTCAGGGGGAGCTGGGAGCACTCCTGGCACTTCTGGTCCTGTATCTGGGGGAAGCACAGGTCTTACCTACAATGGTTGGGCAACTTGGTTTGCAACCCAAGGTCGGTTGAACCACTCCCATCCAACCCAGGGCTTGTCTGGCTGTGTTCTCTCAGGAGTGGCTCTTCCTGAGCAGGTGTTTGCCACTGTGCAGGGCGTGCTCTGGGCCTTCGTCTTCTTCAGGGCGGATCCGGTAAGTCGGGTGTCCAGGCCGTAGAGGGGCCACCACCACATGACATGAGGCATGTGTTCCCAACGACGCGCCAACTTTCCACATGATCTACTACGGAAACAACAAACAAGCACACCCTCGGAGCTATTCCATGCAAAAATCTGAGTAGGGCTCTCAGACAACAAATCAAGCCAAACAGATATCCGCCATGTTGGAGTCAACAGAAGTCAGAAATAGCATTATAAATATTTACTTACCTTTGATGATCTTCATCAGAATGCACTCCCAGGAATCCCAGTTCCACAATAAATGTTTGATTTGTTCGATAAAGTTCATCTTTATGTCCAAATACCTCCTTTTTGTTTGCGCGTTTAGCATAGTATTCCAAATTCATGACGCGCGATCACTAGGAGCAGACGAAAAGTCAAAAAGTTCCGTTACAGTCCGTAGAAACCTTTCAAACGAAGTATAGAATCAATCTTTAGGATGTTTTTAACATAAATCTTCAATAATGTTCCAACCGGAGAATTCACTTGTCTTCAGAAATGCAATGGAACTCAAGCTAACTCTCACGTGAACGCGCAGGGTCAGCTCGTGGCTCTCTGGCAGACCTCTAACTCATTCCCCTCTCATTCGCCCCTACTTCACAGTAGAAGCATCAAACAAGGTTCTAAAGACTGTTGACATCTAGTGGAAGCCTTTGGAAGTGCAATTTGACACTGTGTATTCAATAGGCCAAGAGTTGAAAAACTACAAACCTCAGATTTCCCACTTCCTGGTTGGGTTTTTCTCAGGTTTTCGCCTGCCATTTGAGTTCTGTTATACTCACAGACATCATTCAAACAGTTTTAGAAACTTCAGAGTGTTTTCTATCCAGATCTACTACTTATATGCATATTCTAGCTTTTCTGGCTGAGTAGCAGGCAGTTTAATTTGGGCACGCTTTTCATCCAAAATTCCCAGTGCTGCCCCCTACCCTAGTGAAGTTAAGAATAAGTATATATTTAATTCTGTGAATAACACTTGTATATTTTATCAATGGTATTTATGAGTATTTCTGTAAATTGATGTGGCTCTGTGCAAATTCAAGGGATGTTTTGGAGGCAAAGCCAAATGAAAACTGAGGTTTTTGGATATAAATATGAACTTGATCGAACAAAACATACATGTATTGTGTAACATGTTGTCGCGGAAGTGTCATCTGATGAAGAATGTCAAAGGTTAGTGATTCATTTTATCTCTATTTCTGTTTTCTTTGACTCCTCTCTTTGGTTGGAAAATGGCTGTATGCTTTCTGTGACTAGTTGCTGACCTAACATAATGATACGTTCTGCTTTCGCCGAAAAACCTTTTTGAAATCGGACACTGTGGTTGGATTAACGAGAAGTTTATCTATAAAATGGTGTCTAATACTTGTATGTTTGAGAAATTTGAATTATGAGATTTCTGTTGGTTGAATTTGGCGACCCAGACAGGTTAACATTGAGTAGTCAACATTTGAATATCTGCTCTCATTTTTGGCCAAAAGAAACCTCTCTGTTGTGCAGATATGTGTTGTAGTGCTTTGTTGTAGTTTTTCCATACCTCTTGTCATTTCCCCTCAGGGACAACAATCTGGATGGGATACTCCCCCGTACATTTTTCTAGCATCTGCCTGTCTGCCCCCATTTGTTGTTGTGCTTTCTGGATGATACTTCATGTTGAACTTGTACTGTAGTTTGCCAATTGTGCTGCCCAACTGCCCCGAGGTTGGCTATATGCAACTGCCTTGTTCACAACATATTTTTACCTTGGGGATTTGATCTTGCAACCTTTCGGTTACTGGTCCAACGCTCAAACCACTAGGATACCTGCCGCCCCATTTATTTTTTATTTCACCTTTATTTAACCAGGTAGGCTATTTGAGAACAAGTTCTCATTTGCAACTGCGACCTGGCCAAGATAAAGCATAGCAATTCGACACATACAACAACACAGAGTTACACATGGGATAAACAAAACATAGTCAATAATACAGTAGAACAAAAGAAAACAAAAAGTCTATATACAGTGAGTGCAAATGAGGTAAGATAAGGGAGTTAAGGCAAAAAATAGGCCATGGTGGCGAAGTAATTACAATATAGCAATTAGAACACTGGAATGGTAGATGTGCAGAAAATGAATGTGCAGGTAGAGATACTGGGGTGCAAAGGAGCAAGATAAATAAATAAATACAGTATAGGGATGAGGTAGGTAGATAGATGGGCTGTTTACAGATGGGCTATGTAAAGGTGCAGTGATCTGTGAGCTGCTCTGACAGCTGATGCCCAAAGGAGGAATTAGCTTTGGGGGTGACCAGTGAGATATACCTGCTGAAGCGCGAGCTACGAGTGGGTGCTGCTATGGTGACCAGTGAGCTGAGATAAGGTGGGGCTTTACCTAGCAGAGACTTGTAGATAACCTGTAGCCAGTGGGTTTGGCGACGAGTATGAAGCGAGGGCCAACCAACGAGAGCGTACAGGTCGCAATGGTGGGTAGTGTATGGGGCTTTGGTGACAAAACGGATGGCACTGTGATAGACTGCATCCAGGTTGTTGAGTAGAGTGTTGGAGGCAATTTTATAGATGACATCACCGAAGTCGAGGATCGGTAGGATGGTCAGTTTTACGAGGGTATGTTTGGCAGCATTTTATTTATTTATTTTATTTTACCGTTATTTTACCAGGTAAGTTGACTGAGAACACGTTCTCATTTGCAGCAACGACCTGGGGAATAGTTACAGGGGAGAGGAGGGGGATGAATGAGCCAATTGTAAACTGGGGATTATTAGGTGACCGTGATGGTTGAGGGCCAGATTGGGAATTTAGCCAGGACACCGGGGTTAACACCCCTACTCTTACGATAAGTGCCATGGGATCTTTAATGACCTCAGTGAAGAGTCATGAGTGAAGCATGCTTTGTTGCGATATAGGAAGCCAATTCTAGATTTAATTTTGGATTGGAGATGCTTAATGTGAGTCTGGAAGGAGAGTTTACAGTCTAACCAGACACCTAGGTATTTGTAGTTGTCCACGTATTCTAAGTCAGAGCCGTCCAGAGTAGTGATGCTGGACGGGCGAATAGCATGCATTTAATAGCATACATTTAGTTTTACTTGCATTTAAGAGCAGTTGGAGGCCACGGAAGGAGAGTTGTATGGCATTGAAGCTCGTGTGGAGGTTAGTTAACAAGGTGTCCAAAGAGCGGACAGAAGTATACAGAATGGTGTCGTCTGCGTAGAGGTGTATCAGAGAATCACCAGCAGCAAGAGCAACATCATTGATGTATACAGAGAAGAGAGTCGGCCCGAGGAATGAACCCTGTGGCACCCCCATAGAGACTGCCGGAGGTCCGGACAACAGGCCCTCCGATTTGACACACTGAACTCTGTCTGAGAAGTAGTTGGTAAACCAGGCGAGGCAATCATTTGAGAAACCAAGGCTGTCGAGTCTGCCAATAAGAATGTGGTGATTGACAGAATGTGGTGAAATGTGGTGATTGACAAATTTCTGTTTGAAAAAGCTAGCCTTAGCTTTCCTAACTGCCTGTGTATATTTGTTCCTAACTTCCCTGAAAAGTTGCATATAACAGGGGCTGTTCGATGCTAATGCAGAACGCCACAGGAAGTGTTTGTGCTGGTCAAGGGCAGACAGGTCTGGAGTGAACCAAGGACTATATCTATTCCTAGTTCTAAATGTTTTGAATGGGGCATGCTTATTTAAGATGGTGAGGAAGGCACTTTTAAAGAATAGCCAGGCATCATCTACTGACAGGATGAGATCAATGTTATTCCAGGATACCCCGGCCAGTTCAATAAGAAAGGTCTGCTCGCAGAAGTGTTTTAGGGAACGTTTGACAGTGATGAGGGGTGGTCGTTTGGTCGCAGACCCATTACAAATGCAGGCAGTGAGGCAGTGATCGCTGAGATCTTGATTGAAAACAGCAGAGGTGTATTTGGAGGGCGAGTTAGTTAGGATGACATCTATGAGGGTGCCCGTGTTTACGGATTTGGAGTTGTACCTGGTAGGTTCATTGATAATTTGTGTGAGATTGAGGGCATCAAACTTGGATTGTAGGATGGCCGGGGTGTTAAGCATGTCCCAGTTTAGGTCACCTAGTAGCACGAGTTCAGAAGATAGATGGGGGTTATCAATTCACAAATGGTATCGAGGGCACAGCTGGGGGCAGAGGGAGGTCTATAGCAAGCGGCAACAGTGAGAGACTTGTTTCTGGAAAGGTGAATTTTTAGAAGTAGAAGCTCGAATTGTTTGGGTACAGACTTAGATAGTAATACAGAACTCTGCAGGCTATCTTTGCAGTAGATTGCAACACCGCCCCCTTTGGCAGTTCTATCTTGGCGGAAAATGTTATAGTTAGCGATGGAGATTTCAGGGGTTTTGGTGGTTTTCCTAAACCAGGATTCAGACACGGCTAAGACATCCGGGTTAGCAGAGTGTGCTAAAGCAGTGAGTAAAACAAACTTAGGGAGTAGGCTTCTAATGTTAACATGCATGAAACCAAGGCTTTTACGGTTACAGAGGTTAACAAATGAGAGCACCTGGGGAGTGGGAGTGGGGAGGTTAAGGGGAAACATTTAAATGTCTGCGAATAGCCAAAGCCCAGACCTCAATCCAATTGAGAATCTGTGGTATGACTTAAAGATTGCTGAACACCAGCGGAACCCATCCAACTTGAAAGAGCTGGAGCAGTTTTGCCTTGAAGAATGGGCAAAAATCCCAGCGGCTAGATGTGCCAAGCTTATAGAGACACACCCCAAGAGACTTGCAGCTGTAATTGCTGCAAAAGGTGGCTCTACAAAGTATTGACTTTGCGTGGGTGAAAAGTTACGCATGCTCAAGTTTTCAGTTTTTTTGTCTTATTTCTTGTTTGTTTTGCAATAAAAAAATATTTTGCATCTTCAAAGTGGTATGGATGTTGTGTAAATCAAATGATACAAACCCCCAGAAAATCTATTTTAATTCCAGCTTGTAAGGCAACAAAATAGGACAAATACCAAGGGGGTGAATACTTTCGCAAGCCACTGTAGCTGGCTATGGCTATCCGACACTGGAACTCTTTCAAGTCAAGGTAAGCGTTTGGTTTAATTCATTTATTGCCACCGGGGAACTGTCGATGTAGCACCTAAATTGATTGTGCTGTCTACACTGTACTGCATGACTGCAATAGGTTTACTAATGCCTTAGTTCTAGCTTTTAGCTATGTTGACTATGGCGTGGCAACGATGTAGGCTGTGTGTAGCGGTTAGCGGTCATGATACGAAGGTTTGTCTTGGAAAGGTTTTTTCGCCTGGTCACAGACAGATGATGTGTTGTCCACAGGCGAAGGGAAAGTGTGAGAGGAGAAGAGTGCGTAGACAGATGCGAGAAGGAATTCTATATACAACAACCTGTTTGTATGTGTCTGGTTTGAAAGTGAACTGTGTTTGCGTGTCATCAGGTGTATATTCATTGCGCCGATTCTGTCGAAAAACATTTCTGGAACGAAGCAAACGGAACGAAATGGGGATAAACATAACTCATCTTAATAGGCACCTACCGTCACTGCCTTTGCCCTCACCTATAGCAAACAGACAAGAACAGAAGATAAACAACTAAAACCAACACTGTATGCTCTCCCCCCACACCCCCATAGGCCATACATGCAGATGCTCTGTCCCATTCAGAGCTGTACATCTGCCACACTGGCAGCTGATGGAACTCTGAGAATGGAACACAGAATATCCAGAACAAAGCACTGCTCTTCATCAACATGGCTGTCTTCCTCCATGCATGTCACTATGACGGCAGTCTGCTGGGAATGAAGAGGTGAAATTAAGAAAAAGTGGTAGGCAAGGACAATACGAGATTATGGGTTCAATGTCTGAGAACTGGAAAATACATAGCAAAAATAATGTAATGATTTGACCTGGCTAGTAAGATACAGTAGGGTTTACGTTGAGTGGCATACTTTACTAGCTACACTCTTAGAAAAAAGGATTCCGAAAGGGTTCTTCGGCTGTTCCCATAGGAGAACCCTTATGGGTTCCAGGTAGAACCCTTTTTGGTTCCTGGAAACCCAAATAGTTTTACCTGGAACCAAAAAGGCTTTTTCAAAGGGTTCTCCTATGGGGACAGCCGGATAACTATTTTATTGTAGGTTTTAGATAGCACTTTTTTTCTAAGAGTATGTAGAGGACAAGACCAGAAAATCATGTTTTGGACCCTAGTGTTAAAAGGCAATCCTACCACTTTCAACCACCTTTTCATTATTTCCACCACAATACCAGTGTCTACATATGTGAAAACTGTGTATTTCTACGTGTTGTAGAAAAAAACAAATTTCTACCCGATGACATCCTTAAAAGTGATAACATTTAAAAAAAATAGTGATTTTAAAACACTATGAAGCATTTTTTAAGAACTTTATTCTTATCTTTTTAACCACAAATAATAAAAACGTGTTTTCGCATATGTACATAGACACTGGTATTGTGGTGGTGGTGAGGAATGAAGTTGAAAAGTGGTGGAATTGTACTTCAACATCAGTCTAGAAAGAGATATTATGTACTCTAGTATGGTACACATAGGAAGTCAAATACAGTATATCCAAAGCTGGACATAAACACAAAGGCACTGAAAAGGACATACATAAAATACAGTATAGCTATAGTACCTTACCATGGCTAGACCAGGACATATACCACCATGCTGTGTAGAATGCTCCTGGTAAATATAAAATATACCTATACAAGGCTAGAGCTGAATGAACACATAAGCAGTGAACATAGTAGAATAGTGTATCCAATACAATACACCTTTCCATGGGCAGTCCTGGATATTAAGCACCATGATGTGTCTCTGCTCCTCAGGGGGGGGGGACCGCAGACCACATCTCAGATCTCAGCGTCCGTCCGTCCGGCAGACAGCCTCTACGCTCTGCTCTGCTCGACACGAAACAACCACAACATGATTGTGCCAAGGCAGCGACAGCAGCAAGGTGGCCGGCAGACAGCAGCAGCTGTGTGTGTTGTGGAACAAAATGGACACAAAGCTGCATTTGGCTGTCTGACTGAACACAACATGGCCACAGAGCTGTCAGTCAACCACACACATAAACACACACACACACGTAACCCCATGGGTGTAGGACAGTGGTCGGCCCTGGATCACATGAGGCATCTGCAGCTGGCAGACAGAGGTACTATGAGAGAAAGAGAGAGAGAAAAGCAAGAGATAGAGAGTGGAGAGAGAGAGAGAGAGAGAGTCTGGCTAGAGCGGGGGACTCACAGGCCGGGCAGGCTTCTCCTGTGGGTATTATTTTGTGCTCGTGTGCTCAGCTTGGCCGGCCAGACTGTCTCATGTATAGCCTGGAGCTGTCCCGGGCAAGGGGGATGTTGTCAAATGGGCCTCATGTTCTTTCCAGTATAAAAGATGAAGAAAAAAAAACACCACATCTGTGGTGGCCGCTTATCGATGAGACGTAAACAACAGCGAGAGAGGGAGAAGAGAAGGAGGGGGTCACTTGGAGATAGAGAGCGAGGGAGAGAGAAAAAGGGCATATGTGATGAACACATAGCCCCATCTCTGTCAAATATACTGGAGCCTGCCTGAAACACACACACACACACACACACACACACACACACACACACACACACACACACACACACACACACACACACACACACACACACACACACACACACACACACACACACACACACACACACACACACACACACACACACACAAACACACATCCTGGGGCTTTTAAACGACAGCGATCCAAACCAGCCTTTATGTGAGTGGCAGTGGACAGCGCCACCTCGCCTCTCTGAAAGAAAGTGTTACAGTAGAAGCTGTTACAATATAGTGGGATCAGTGAGAGACTGAGAGACTGACCCTGTAGTGTGGTCACTGATAGGAGCCAGGAGGTTCTCTGTCTCTCTCTCTTTCTCTCTCCCTGTCTCTCACAGTGGAAGGTGTCAGCACATTAACGGTGGGAAGTAGCTCGGGGCCAGCCAGGAAGTGCTAAATGTCCTCCAATGGACTCACTCACTGGCTAATGATGATGATGGCACCACATGGTTCACACTGTGGACTACTGTACTCTATGCTACATACGCATGCAAGCAAGCACGTACTCAAGCACACACACACACACACACACACACACACACACACACACACACACACACACACACACACACACACACACACACACACACACACACACACACACACACACACACACACACACACACACACACACACACACACACACACACACACACACACACACACACACACACACACACACACAGGCATGCAGGCCCTGCAGTGGCATGACACATTACTGTCAAGTAATAGAGGGAAGTTGGCTTAGAATAAAATGCAATTAAACATGTTAAACCTCCTGAAAAATCGCTCAACGCTACACTAACAACACAATATACTGTATAAGTAAATGTCCGCTTACAGCATGCATTATTGTTATATGTAGCCTACAATCATGTCCAAAATGATTGGTACCCTTTATAAAGATGAGCAAAAAAGACTGTGTAAAATAAATTGTAGTAATATATAAAGTGCATTCAGAGAGTATTCAGACCTCTAGACTTTTTCCACATTTTGTTACGTTACAAACATATTGTCACGCCCTGACCATAGATTGCTTTGTATGTTTCTATGTTTTGTTTGGTCAGAGTGTGATGTGGGTGGGCATTCTATGTTGTATGTCTAGGTTGTCTATTTCTGTGTTTAGCCTGGTGTGGTTCCCAATCAGAGGCAGCTGTCTATCGTTGTCTCTGATTGGGAGCTATACTTAGGTAGCCTGTTTTTGTCAATTCAGTGTTCAGTTTATTTTGTTTATTAAAATGAACACGTACCACGCTGCACCTTGGTCCCAGAGTGCTAAGAACCTTGGCGTGATCCTGGACAACACCCTGTCGTTCTCAACTAACATCAAGGCGGTGACCCGTTCCTGTAGGTTCATGCTCTACAACATTCGCAGCGTACGACCCTGCCTCACGCAGGAAGCGGCGCAGGTCCTAATCCAGGCACTTGTCATCTCCCGTCTGGATTACTGCAACTCGCTGTTGGCTGGGCTCCCTGCCTGTGCCATTAAACCCCTACAACTCATCCAGAACGCCGCAGCCCGTCTGGTGTTCAACTTTCCCAAGTTCTCTCACGTCACCCCGCTCCTCCGCTCTCTCCACTGGCTTCCAGTTGAAGCTCGCATCCGCTACAAGACCATGGTGCTTGCCTACGGAGCTGTGAGGGGAACGGCACCTCCGTACCTTCAGGCTCTGATCAGGCCCTACACCCAAACAAGGGCACTGCGTTCATCCACCTCTGGCCTGCTCGCCTCCCTACCTCTGAGGAAGTACAGTTCCCGCTCAGCCCAGTCAAAACTGTTCGCTGCTCTGGCACCCCAATGGTGGAACAAACTCCCTCACGACGCCAGGTCAGCGGAGTCAATCACCACCTTCCGGAGACACCTGAAACCCCACCTCTTTAAGGAATACCTAGGATAGGATAAAGTAATCCTTCTAACCCCCCCCCCCCCCTTAAAAGAGTTAGATGCACTATTATAAAGTGGTTGTTCCACTGGATATCATAAGGTGAATGCACCAATTTGTAAGTCGCTCTGGATAAGAGCGTCTGCTAAATGACTTAAATGTAATGTAAAAATGTAAATGTCCTCCTCTCCTTCCACCAACGAGAATCGTTACACATATTCTAAATCTTCTTCACACAATACCCCATAATGACAAAGCAAAAAAAGGTTTTTAGAATAGAAAAATAAATAATAATAATATCACATTTACATAAGTGTTCAGACCCTTTACTCAGTACTTTGTTGAAGCACCTTTGGCAGCTATTACAGCCTCGAGGCTTCTTGGGTATGACGCTACAAGCTTGACACACCTATATTTGGGTCTCTTCAGAGATGTTCAATTGGGTTAATGGACATTCAGAGACTTGTCCCGAAGCCACTCCTGCAATGTCTTGGCTGTTTGCTTAGGGTTGTTGTCCTGTTGGAAGGTGAACCTTCGCCCCAGTCTGAGGTCCAGATCGCTTTGGAGTAGGTTTACATCAAGGATCTCTCTGTACTTTGCTTCATTCATCTTTCCCTCTACCCTGACTAGTCTTCCAGTCCCTGCCGCTAAAAAACATGCCCATAGCATGATGCTGCCACCATCATACGTCACCGTAGGGATGGTGCCAGGTTTCCTCCTGACCTGACGCTTGGCATTCAGGCCAAAGAGTTCAATCTTGGTTTCATCAGACCAGAGAACCTTGTTTGTCATGGTCTGAGAGTCCTTTAGGTGACTTTTGGCAAACTCCAAGAGGGCTGTCATGTGCCTTTAACTGAGGAGTGGCTTCCGTCCGGCCACTGATTGGTGGAGTGCTACAGAGATGGTTTTCCTTCTGGAAGGTTCTCCCATCTCCACAAAGGAACTCTGAAGTTCTGTCACAGTGACCATTGGGTTCTTGGTCACCTCCCTGAAATGTTTCGGTACCCTTCCGCAGGTACCCTTCCGCAGAGTTGGAGTACTTGACACAATCAAACTGGTGTGCCTGGCACTTACTACCATACCCGTTCAAAGGCACTTAAATCTTTTGTCTTGACCATTCACCCTCTGAATGGCACACATACACAATCCATGTCTCAATTGTCTCAAGGCTTACAAATGATTCTTTAACTAATCTCCTCCCCTTCATCTGCACTGATTGAAGTGGATTTAACAGGTGACATCAATAAGGGATCATATCTTTCACCTTGATTCACCTGGTCATTCTATGTCATGGAAAGACTAGGTGTTCCTAATGTTTAGTACACTCAGGAACACCCACATGAGAATGCTGTTCATCCATTGTTTAGAAGAAATGGAATGTTTGTATCCTGTATGTGATTATTTGTCTCTCTGAAATGAAACCATCAAGTGATAGATTTAAAACAAATGCATGTCTGTCAATGAACAACCCATGCCATGATTCGATAGGGAAAAAACACACCAATCTTTTTCATAATTTCTTTAAACAATAAAAGCAAATTCATCAACATTTCTGAAAATGTAACTATAGCGTTTTGGAATGAAACTCTACTCTCATCTTGATATGTCCCTGTGACCAAAAACGCGAAGGTAACACTGGGACTGAACACCTCCCTTTGCAACAGGATCATGGACTTCCTGACGGGATACTCCCAGGTGGTGAGGGTAGACAACAACACATCCACCACGCTGATCCTGAACATGGGTGCCCCTCAGGGGTGCATGCTTAATCCCCTCCTGTGCTCCCTGTTCACCTATGACTGCATGGCCGCCCACGACTCCAACGCAATCATTGAGTTTACCGACGACACGACGCTGGTAGGCCTGATCACAGATGGCGATGAAACAGCCAAATTGGGAAGAGGTCAGAGACCTGACAGTGTGGTGCCTGGACAACAACATCTTCCTCAACGTCAGCAAGATAAAGGAGCTGGTTGCGGACTACGGGAAACGGAGGGCCGAGCACTCACCCATTCACATAGACTGGGCTGTATTGGAGAGGGTTGAGAGGTTCAGGATCCTCTGTGTCCGAATCACAAAGGATATATCATGGTCCAAACACACCAACACAGTCGTGAAGAGGGCACAACGCCTCTTCCCCCTCAGGAAGCTGAAAAGATTTGGCATGGGCCCTCAGATCTTCAAAAAGTTCTACAGCTGTGCCGTTGAGAGCATCTTGACTGGCTGCATCACCGCTTGGTATGGCAACTGCTTGGCATCTGACTACAGAGGGTCAAGCGGATGCCCAGGTGGTGTCAGAGGAGGAGTCCTAAAAATTGTGAAAGACTCCAGCCACACAAATCACAGACTGTTCTCTCTGCTACCGCACGGCAAGAGGTACCGGTGCACCAAGTCTGGAACCAACAGCACCCTGAACAGCTTCTAACCCCAAGCTATAAGACTGCAAAAAAGTCAGTCCGGGTAACTATTTGGTTAACTATTTAATCTGCATTGATCCTTTTTGCACTACATTTTTTTACTCTTCACATATACTGCTGCTACTGTTTACTATGTGTAACTTTAGTCCTAGTTATCTACTCCAATTACCTCATACCCCTGCACATAGACACGGTTCTGGTACCCCGTGTATATAGCCAAGTTATCGTTACTCATTGTGTATCTATTACAGTGGCGGTCGGTGATGTTTAAGATGAGGGAGGATGATTATTCATTTAAAAAAATTGAGACGTAAACAACAACGAGAGAGGGAGAAGAGAAGGAGGTGATGTTCCATTCTCAGCGTTCCATCGGCTGCCAGCGCGGCTGATGGACAGATCTGAATGGGACAGAGCATCTGCATGTATGGCCTATGGTTGGTGTGGGGGGAGAGCATACAGTGTTTGTTGTTGTTTATCTTCTGTTTTTGTCTGTTTGCTCTAGGATATGGGCAAGAAGGTTGTGGTAGGTGCCGTTTAAGATGATGGAGGATTTGTTGTTTTTAATTGTTTATATGAGCATGGTCTTATTTCTATTACATCATATTGGATGACAGTTGCTCATACTCCATTCACCCAGCTCAATGTAACATCGATAGGTTTAGGCTACTACATGATACTCTAATGTTCCCTCTACCCATCATGAGGTTGCTACAACCTAGCCTATGAATGAAAGTTTACAACGTAGGTGCAGACAGATCGAGAGAAATTTGAGTAATCAAGCTGACAGACAGTGACACATTCAATACCGCCGTGGGCACTCTTGCCTACATCTACCTGATCTAGGGTGTAATCATTTTTCCCATAGTTGGAAAGAGTTTCTATTGAACAAATTGAGGTATGTTTATCCCCGTTTCGTTCCGTTTGCTTCGTTCCAGAAATGTTTTTCAACAGAATCGGTGCATTGAATACACCCCTTATGACACGCAAACACAGTTCATACCAGACACATACAAACAGCTTGTTGTATATATAATTCCTTCTCGCCCTTTACCTTCGCCTGTGGACAACACATCAGCTGTCTGTGACCAGGCGAAAAAAAACTTTCCATGCCAAACCTTCATATCATGACAGCTAACCGCCTACATCATTGTCACGTCATAGTCAACGTAATGACAAGCTAGAACTAAGGCATTAGTAAACCTGCTACAATCATGCACTACAATGTAGCCAGCAGCAATCAGTTTAGCAGCTACACCGGTGGCAATAAATGAATACCTTGGAAGAGTTCCAGTGTTGGATAGCCATAGCCAGCTAGAATCCCTCTCTGTGTGAGCCGGGTGTTTGAATAGGCTAAACTAGCTAGCTGCATTCGACACTAGCTAAGTAAGTAAAAAGATATATACTACCGAATACAGGAGAAGCAAGCACTCTCTTGCTTCTCCTTAGTTTTGGAATAAATTAATTTGTGCTTTCAGTACTAAAGTAATTTTCTGATACTTTGATTGGGTGAACAACATGTCAGTTCATGCTGCAAGAGCTCTGATATGTTGGAGGATGTTCTCTGGAAGATGTCATAATTACCTTGTAAGTGTATGGAAGGGGGTGAGAACCGTGAGCCTCCTAGGTTGTGTATTTTGAAGTCAGTGTACCCAGAGGAGGACAGAAGCTAGCTGTCCTCCGGTTACACCATGGTGCTACCCTACAGAGTGCTTGTGAGGCTTCTGTAGACTTATTGCAAAACAATGTGTTTTAGCCAATTATTTGCTGACGTGAATATATTTAGTATAGTTTCATCTAAAGAATGATAACTTTTTTGATGTTTCACAATTTTTATTTTTATGAAATTCACTGAGGAGGATGGTCCTTCCTCCTCTGAGGAGCCTCCACTGATGAATGATTACTTTTGTTATTATGTGTGTTACTTTTCTATTATTTCTCTATTTTCTTTCTCTCTCCATTGTTGGGAAGGGCCTGTAAGTAAGCATTTCACTGTTAGTCCACTCCTGTTGTTCACGAAGCATGTGACAAATGAAATTTCATTTGATTTATGTATACACAGGATATACAAACTCAGAATACGTAACATATGTGTGGCTATACGTACTCATCCTACACAAGCTACTGTATATGAACGTAGCGTGTTGGAACAACTTGACGTTACGTCCGTATACCATAATGAGAGAACAATGGGGCGATGACACAACATGTAGTCTCTTGCCTTTTTTACTCTCACCCTCTTTTTCATACATCCCCTCCAACTCTTCCGTTATTTATATTATTCTCTTTCTTCCAGATCTCTGTACCACACATCTGCGCCTCCCTTCTGTCTCTGAGAGGAGGGGAGGGAGAGTGTCGGTGCTCGCCATAGGTGGGAGTGAAGTGCTGGCGCGGTTTGAGCGTCAATGCCACATTTGCGAGTGAGAATGCGTTGGGGTCCGGGGTGTGGGGAGGGGTGTGGAGAGAGGTGTGGGGAGAGGTGTGATTGCGGTGGGGAAGGCAGGCAAAGCAGCCCCTCTCACCTATTAAAGCCTAAGGTATGGGGCCTGCATGAGGTAATTGATATAATTTCCATTCTGTTATTAACCTGGAGATTAAGCTACGTCCCAAATGACACCCTATTCCCTATTTAGTGCATTACTTTTGACCAGGGCCCATTGGGCACATTACCTAAATGTGCCCCTGGTTCACTCTCCGTGTGTCCTCTAATCTTTTCAGGCCGACCAACCAATTAGCATGTGTCCGTTGATTAAAGACCCATTCTCCCACTCCACTCATCTACCCCGCCATGTTGGGGTCTCCCCAAGATCCCCAGTCCATACACCAATGTTTCTGTGGTGGTTCTTTCAGTCAGCCAGTCAGTCACCTGAGTCCATCGGACAGCTGCGGATGATGAATTGCTCATTTGTTCTGTCCTCGCTGGGGAGAGACCCCCCAGGCCATTACACAGCCCGGCATATGCACCGCAATTTTAAGCACCACCCCCCCATCCTCCCTTCAACCATCTCCTATTCACATCAGAGGAACCAGAGATCCAGGAAGGCAGGGGGAGGCAGGGATCCCAGACCCCAGATTTGATGTGCATCAGGGGGGGTCAAAGAGGGTCATGTCTGGAGGTCTGCTGGAAAGGGGAGGAGAATGGAGCAAGAGTCCTGAAACCTAGGGGACTGACTGTCTACCCCCCCATCACACACACACACACACACATACTTGGGAAGATACATGGACAGACACACTTGGACAGACACACGTGTGCACAAACGTAGGGACGCATTCAGACATGATCATACATTCCCCCACCCCTCACAGACAAATAGACTCTGCGCTGGGATGAACTCGTGACCGTCGGATGAAATTGCTATTTAAGATAGAGATCACAAGCGGAAAGCTTATAAACTACAGGCTACATTCACCTTGAAGCTAACACTACCACAGCACTGACGGTCAAAATACAATCTCAGTGACTTCATAACACATATTGAGTCAACTCCCAGTTTTTGCTTGCTGATTGTTATTTGTATGAATGCCACTCGGGGGAAAAGAGCTAAGGGCCACGTTATCAAATTGTCACAGTAAACACCGTCACCACTTTGCAATTGTATATTAGTATGTATCGTGAAGAACAGGGAGAGAATAGGCCTTTTTCTAAATCAAACTGGATATATGAAGATACCATATAGATTGATACTAGCCCTTTCAGATGGATGTGTAATCCTTTACTGATCACTAATGATCATTTTGATCACTCCATTTTCAATGGGTCTCTTTTACTCTGTACGACTCAAACTGATGCTTTTCACTTGTTTTCATAGCTCCACAAAGGAAATTCATTGGCATTTTTCTTTTGCGTCTGCAACTACCATTTCGAAACAGTATTCCTCGTTGTAAATAAAAGAAACCCGTTTTCGATTGAAACACCATTCTCTATTATGGTGAATTACCAATATGAAAAACTCAACATAGTCATGGTCAAGGTCCCATAGAGTTGGGCCAATGCGCTTTCCGTCTGAACATTCCGAGGGAGCCACTTTCTCCTCCAACTGCATTGTGCTGTTTATTTCTGACAGTTTTCAAACCTATGAAGATGTCCAGTGAAAGCAAATAATGACATTTGTTGACACCAGAACGCAATACAGACTTGGATACACATTATCCTGAAGGCTAATCAATAAAGAACCTCTGTTTAATGTGCTGCTCCGTTTGGCTTGTTTACAGCGGGTCATTTCACGGGGAATTGTCGTAGGCGCTCTAGTATTGTTACATCACCAACATTTCGAGAATAAAGGCGTCAACATGGCAGCCATTCTAAAACCTGGCCCAACTCTCTATATACACTGAGTATGTCAAACATTAGGCACCCCCCCCCCCCTTTTGCCATCAGAACAGCCTCAATTCGTCGAGGAGTGGACTCTACAAAGTGTTGAAAGCGTTCCACAGGGATGCTGGCCCATGTTGACTCCAATGCTTCCCACTGTTGTGTCAAGCTGGCTGGATGTCCTTTGGATGGTGGACCATTCTTGATACGCAAATTGTTGAGCGTGAAAAACCCAGCAGCGTGCAGTTCTTGACACAAACCTGTTCACCTACTACCATACCCCGTTCAAAGACACTAAATATTTAGTCTGGCCCATTCACCCTCTGAATGGCACACATACACGATCCATGTTTCAATCCTCTCAAGGCTTAAACATCCTTATTTAACCTGTCTCCTCCACATCGATAAGGGATCATAGCTTTCACCTGGATTCACTGGGTCAGTCTGTCATGGAAAGAGCAGGTGTTCTTAATGTTTTGTATACTCTGTGTATATGACTCTGGCTGTGGTTATTCGTACCATTCTAAGATTCAAAGGATTCTAATTCTGGAATTCCCAGACAAAGAAAGATCAACATTCTGTGACCAGACAGGAAAATAAGAGGTCATCCCTGGTGAGCAGACAGGCAAATAGACTCAGGAAGTCCTCTGATGGGTGTGTATCTGACCTATAACCCCTATTAGTGTCACTGGCATAGATAATGATAGAGGCCTCTAATAGCTAAAAGGCCATATTAGCATGGGCAGAGCCATTGAGAGCATCCACCCTTTTAATGTGGTCAACTTCTTTGGCTGATCCTTCCCCATGCACAAGTACAGTGAAATGTCTTTGTTGCTTGTTCTTTCCCAACAATGCAGCAATCAATATCAGTAGTACTATAAAACATGTATTAAAAAGTCAAGTACAACAAAAACACACGAAATATTGAAATAAGCTATTTAGATGGTCAGTTCCACTAATGATGACCTCACATGACTCCATGAGCCACAGCAATAAACAAGTCAATGAGGTTTTGGACACCTTTTTCAATGGGCTCTCCCAGACGGGCTAGACTGATCACTCTCCCTGAGCAGAAAGCGAATGTAGGGCTTCCTATAGTGGAACACATATGCCTCATGACAAAATATATCTCATTCTTTTACTGACAATAGTTGTCTTTTCACCCTTTTTTTTTTTACCTTTATGTATTCAGGAACTCCAATTGAGGTCAAAAGAGTATTCAATGGATATTACAATACCAGCTTTTGAGTTAGATTGAGCACTTTCTCCAATAAACTACAAACAACTAGACATACTTTCCCTGTCCAGAAACGTCTTTACTGCGTGCAGGGAGAAAGCTGTGAGCTCTCAGGTACCTCTTAGGATCTCAGCGCCAGTGGAGGCTGGTGGGAGGAGCTATAGGAGGACTGGCTCATTGTAATGGATGGAATGGAATAAATGGAACAGAGCCAAACATGTGGTTTCCATATCTTTGATGTGTTTGATACCGTTCCATTTATTCTATTCCTTCCATTACCATGAGCCTATCGTCCTATAACTCCTCCCACCAGCCTCCACCGTTCAGGGCTGTGTGGTTTTGGATCGTCTGTCTGGTGTTCCTGGTAGTTCTGGGTTGTCCCGGGTTGTTCCAGGTTGTGCCGGGTGGTTCCAGGTTGTTCCGCGTGGTTCTGGGTTGTTCGGGCCTGTTCCGGGTTGCTCTGGGTTGTTCCGTGTGGTTTCGGGTTGTTCCGGGTTGTTCAGAGCTGTTCCAGGTGGTTCTGTGTTGTTCATGGCTGTTCCGGGCTCCTTTTAGTCATTACAGAGATGATTAATTCCTTGTTTTTGTGTAAATATTATTAGTTTGCCCCAGCCTACTGGCCCCAGCCCACTGTCCCTGGACCACAAGGCTCTGGACGGACACTCAACATCTGCCAGAGATCCCAATACACAGACCAGCACAGCATCAGAGAGGAGAGGAATGGCAGGCCAATAGTGTGTGTGTGTGTGTGTGTGTGTGTGTGTGTGTGTGTGTGTGTGTGTGTGTGTGTGTGTGTGTGTGTGTGTGTGTGTGTGTGTGTGTGTGTGTGTGTGTGTGTGTGTGTGTGTGTGTGTGTGTGTGTGTGTGTGTGTGTGTGTGTGTGTGTGTGTGTGTGTGTGTGTGGGCTCAATGGGGGGAGAGCTCAATGTAGGCTCACATCAGTGGAGAGTGTTTGTGGGGGAAGGGGTGTATGCGTGATAAACAATGACATTTCATATTATGTTTAATTTGACATCATCAACATATTTCTGTTTAAGTCACCTGCTATAAAGCTAAGCTAAGCTACTGAAGTTCCCAACTTTAAGAAGAGCGAGGTGGGTAAGAACTTTGAAAACTGATGAAAATGAAGGATCAGTATTAATTCACCTTTGACTCTGTAATTCAGATGGGAACGGTCTGTTATTAACCACCATATATGTGAGAAAATACGAAAGACAGAAATAAAGAAAGACAGAGGGAGAGAGAGAGAGAGCGAGATGAAGATGAGAAATTTTGAAAGAATAACATTTCCATGGCTGATCTTCTGGAGCAGTTGTCAGGAGGTTAAGGTGAAGGCCAATCCAGCAGTATAGAGCCATGGATTAAAGTCTTTGAGATATGGATCCGGGGGGTCTCCCTCTCTCAGTACCTGGCTTAACTATCATATCCGTGGACAGACAGATCAATACACCTCCTTTCTTTCCCTCCGTCTTCAAGGATAGTTTTTGGCAGAGCTTTCATGGGGTCCTCCTGCTCTGCCCTAATGACATGGTGGGAGCCTGATCATTTAAACTCCGAGGTTTGATCCCACAGCACCACAACTTGATGGACTGGATGTGGTGAATATGTATGTGAGCTTGTGGGTTATTGAAACAATACTTGTGTATACATACACATTATGTATTATGTGGAGTCTTATGGAGGATGAATGGAGAAGATAAGCAGTTTATCTTTAGTTTGGAAGGGATGTTGGATGTTGGCGTAGCTTTCATTTAAGGACAAAATTATTTTCTGTTGGAAAGGTGAGTTTGACTTCAGTTGGTTAAAACCCACATCCTTAAAAACATAGGTGCTGGGCTAAGAAACAAATGGTTCTCAGAACATTATGTGCTAGCTGGGTCTTAGTAAAGAACAAGAAGGCCTGCACACTTCAAGCTCCCAATTCACCGCTTTATTGACAACGTTTCGATCCGAAACGGATCTCCGTCATGTCAAGAGTTTCACATCTAAACGTTGTCAATAAAGCAGTGAATTGGGAACTTGAAGAGTGTGCAGGCCTTCTTGTTCTTTACTAAGACCCAGCTAGCACATAATGTTCTGAGAACCACATGTTTCTTAAAGCTTGGTACGACTGTGGTAGTCCTATGGTTATTTTGCATACAACCTACCCACAAAGTTCTGTGAATGGTGCAGGATACCCAGGTAGCACATAATGTTCTGAGAACCATATGTTTCTTAGGTAGGAATTTCAGTACTTCATTATAACATTTTCTACAGGTTTCCTCATGGTTCTATTTAAAGTATTGTTCTCGGAAAGTTCTGAGAACATTAACATACAACGTTCTTCTGTGGGAAAGTTAGTACTTCAGCAAAATGTTTCCTAAACGTTTCCTCATGGTTCTATTCAAAGAAAACTCCTCTTAATTTTCGCCTAAAATGACATGTAAATGTGAAAGAAATGTAGAAGAATATAACACAATAGATCTGGTAAAAGATAATACAAAGAAAAAAACAACCGTTCTTTTGTATTTTTTACCATCATCTTTGAAATGCAAGAGAAAGGCCATAATGTATTATTCCAGCCCAGGTACAATTTAGATTTTGGCCACTAGATGGCATCAGTGTATGTGCAAAGTTTTAGACTGATCCAATGAACCATTGCATTTCTGTTCAAGTTTGTATCAAGACTGCCCAAATGTGCCCAATTTGTTCAAAATTGTGCACTCTCCTCAAACAATAGCATGGTATTCTTTCACTGTGATCGCTACTGAAAATTGGACAGTGCAGTTAGATGAACAATAATTTAAGCTTTCTGGCAATATCATATATGTCTATGTCCTGGGAAATTTTCTTGTTACTTACAACCTCACGCTAATCGCATTAGCCTACGTTAGCTCAACCGTCCCATGGAAGGGACACCGATCCCGAAGAAGTTTTAAACTTTAAAACTTTCCATAAAAAAACACGAGAAAAGATTAGTAACGTACAAATAACGTTCTAAGAATGTTTTTTAAAAACGTATACATTCCGTTCTCAGCATCAACAAAGCTCTCTCGATCCTCTATCTTGTTACGGGTGTGTTCGTAAATTCACTCTGGCTATCTACTCCAATTTCAGAGCACTCTTGTCTGAGTGTGCCAGAGAGCAGAATAATTCATGAATTACCGGAACGCGCAACACCCATTGAATATGTCCGGTGTCAGTAAACATCTGGGAAAAAACATGATTTAATTGTTGAAAGCAGCACAGTTACAATCACCAAAGCACTAGATAACATGAAAACAACCATACCAGCTCTGCTAGAGTGAGTAAAATGGTCAGAGTGAGGTGTTCTCTCATTCGAGTCAAGCTAGCCGACTTTAGCCAGATAGTTTGGGTGCTTGACAGCCTTTGTAAGGTCAGAACGCTCGGATCAACCCTACTCCTCGGCCAGAGCGTCCAGTGTGTGCTCTGAACACACAACATTTACGAACTGACAATCTGACAGCGCTCTGAGTTTACGAAGTCCCAGAGCGCACGCCAAGCAAACTCTGGCACTAGAGAGTAAATTTACTAACACACTCTAAGTGTGTCCAGGTGTGTTGGCCATGCCCACTAACTGGCCACACCTGATTTTAATGAGTAATTATATCCTTTGAAATTAGGTTTGTTTGAATCTTCAAGATATATAGTGGACTCATCATGTACACTACATAGCCAAAAGTATGTGGACACCTGCTTGTCGAACATCTAATTCCAAAATCTTAATATGTAGTTCGTCCCCCGTTTGCTTCTATAACAGTCTCCACTCTTCTGGAAAGGCTTTCCACTAGATGTTGGAACATTGCTGCGGGGATTTGCTTCCATTGAGCCTCAAGAGCATTAGTGAGGTCGGGCACTGATGTTAGCCGATTAGGCCTGGCTCGCAGTCGGCGTTCCAATTCATCCCAAAGGTGTTCAATGAAGTTGAGGTCAGGGTTCTGTGTAGGCCAGTCAAGTTCTTCCACACCAATCTTGACAAACCATTTCTGTATGGACCTCGCTTTGTGCACGGGGGCATTGTCATGCTGAAACAGGAAAGGGCCTTCCATATACCGTTGCCACAATGTTGGAAGCACGGAATCGTCTAGAATGCCATTATGATTTCCTGTCACTGGAACTAAGTGCCCTAGCCCGAACCATGAAAAACAGCCTCATACCATTATTCTTACTCCACCAAACGTTACAGTTGGCACTATGCATTGGGGCAGGTAGCATTCTCCTGGCATCCGCCAAACCCAGATTCGTCCATCGGATTGCAAGATGGTGAAGCGTGATTCATCACTCCAGGGAACCCATTTTTTTTTTTACTGCTCCCAGAGTTCATTCATTACATTACACCATTTCAGCCGACGCTTGGCATTGCGCATGGTGATCTTAGGCTTGGTGCGGCTGCTCGGTCATGGAAACCCATTTCACGAAGCTCCTGACGAACAGTTCTTGTGCTGACTTTGCTTCAAGAGGCAGTTTGGAACTCGGTAGTGAGTGTTGCAACGAGGACAGGCGAGTTTTACAAGCTACACGCTTCAGCACTTGGCAGTCCCGTTCTGTGAGCTTGTGTGTCCTACCACTTCACGGCTGAGCTGTTGTTGATCCTAGACGTTTCCACTTCACAATAACAGCACTTACAGTTGGACATTGCCATCATCCACCATTTTAAAGTAGTCAAGTAGTCAAATTGGTGGTTATTCCTATGGGTTGTAGCCTCAATGGCGCTGCCCATGCTGTCACAGATGCTATAATGGCACAGATATATAGATGAGTCCTCTATCTATCTCTATGGTTTGCATACACAGTACTAAAATGAACAGCTTTGTATGAGTTTAAAAGAAACATGACATGCTAGCTCTATCCTGGTAGCACAGTCGACTAATTCCATGAATAGAGAACAGAAGATCATACGTTATAATCTGACTGACGCTGTGCCACAATAAAAAAGAAATGTGTTTGCATGATTAATGCCTAAGCAAATGAATTTCCAGGTGTCCTATCTGCACTTGGAGTTCGAAACAGTTAACCTTAGTGTTAGTAAAGGTCTTATTGAAACATGTTCTCAGAATGTTAATTAATTACCTACAAATAACCTATAATTTCCATTCTCAGAACGTTAATAAAACGGTTACCATAGTAAAACATTGTCAGAACATCCCTGCAACCTAAATTAAACATTCCCAGAACAGGCAAAATGTTCACTTCTGTTCTCAGAACGTTTTAAAAAGTTCTCAGTATCACCGGTCAGGAAACGTATGGCTTCGTTCCCAGAACCAATGGGAAACTAGAAGTGTACATTCCCACAACTTCTGAATGAGCTAGCTGGGGAAGTAATCTGTAAAGTAAACAATGCAAGCAACACCATCTGTATTTTGAGAAGAATTCTGTCTTCTTAGCAGTGAGTTGGACTTCCGTGTTCAACCGGCTGCAATAATGTATTGAACAATACCTTGAACTTTGAAGAACAAAAGCTCCCTTTTGAAAACCAAAACACCCGCCCACCCACCCACTCAAAGCCTGCACGCATGTACGCACGCACACACACACACACACACACTAAAAACCAGTGGAAATCCCATTCAGACCGACTATGTGATCACTCCCAGCAACCTTTTGTAATGCCAGAGGGCCTTTTTTTATCTTTGATTGGGCCCTAACATGAATCAAAATGATCGATTGACCCTTGAGTCCAACAAAAGTCCGCGGCCGTGGAAACTATAGGGTTCACGACTCCAATGTGTGGTCTGGAGGAGAGAAGTGATCGACTCTCTGACTGCACCCCGAATGGCAACCTATTCCCTTTATAGTGCACTAATTTTAACCTGGGCCCATAGGGCACTGGTCAAAAATAGTGCATTATATATGCAATAGGGTGCCATATGGGATACATGTACATTCTCTAGCTGTGGTCGTCAATCACAAACAGGGCTGTTGATGTGATCTATGGGGAATATTACATCAAACACACGTATTATGTCTTCCAATAGTGATTTGTTCATGTCTTTGTTTCAATAGCTGTAGTAGAAGTTGTAGTAGAAGTGGTGTTGAAAGGAAGAGGAGGAGGAGGAGGAGGAGGAGGAGGAGGGGTGGGCTGTTCAATAGCACTTTTAGCTCACAGCTGGTACAGATTGTGCAATGAATATTGCCAGGTATCCAGTATTGCAGATAATCTTCAGATTTAAGACAATCTCTTTGCACTACAATTAAAAATATATTCACTTATACACCTATTTTCCTCACTGGACAGTTAATGTCCAGTACTAAGCTGTATGGAATTGTTTTAAGAAGGTTATACCAAGGATCAATTTGTTATTTGATTTAGAATTTTAAGACCCTTTGAAGTATAAAAAATATATTTAAAAAGTATTTGATGAAAATGTGTATTTGGCCTTAGCCCATAACTGCTATTAGCTAATAGAACCAAATTGAATAACAGATGGACAACATAGAAAACAGGACATTTATTCTGAAGTGTTTGTCCTATATCTGAGAGATTTAAGAAATATCAGGATCTTTTATTTTTTGTAATTTTTTTTTACAATTTCCTTTCCCTGTGGAAATCTAATTAACATAATTTAAACAATTCCCATAAAAATCTGTCTTTTTAAGCCAGAGAAACCTGTTTTGCATGGGCTGCGTCTCAATCCACCGCAAACACAATGGTGTATGTCAGACCATGAGACAGTCTTAAAATGTTCTTCTCACAAAACCGTCTGTAGCGTCCAAACAGTTTGGCCTAGAACCCTTCCCCCACCCCCAGCTTAGACCCCTTATTTTTTTTTACATTAAACAGTCTCCATATATACTTCAGATATCTTTAGCTTAACACTGCATGATGTAAATCCTAATTTGCATATTTCTAAGGGTGCCTTTTCTTTTTGAGTAAATTGGAGAGTTAACACCCATGACTGTATTTGTTAGTACCAGAGTCATGGTTGTTGAATTCCTTCCTAGGTAAGCCCTATGGCTTTCACCAAGTAAGTTTCTGGGAAAATGTTCACATTAAACTTTATGACAATATATTCAACACAGTGCATTTTGAAGGCATTCAGATCCCTTGAGTTTATCCACATTTTGTTACGTTAAAGCCTTATTCTAAAATAGTTTTTTGATCAATCTACACACAATACCCCATAATGACAAAGCAAAAAAGGGTTTTTAGAATTTTTTGCAAATTTATTACATATAAAAATTGAAATATTGCAATTACTTTAAGTATTCAGACCCTTTACTCAGTACTTTGTTGAAGCACCTTTGGCAGCGATACAGCATCGAGTCTTCTTGGGTATGACGCTACAAACTGGCACACCTAAATTTGGTGAGCTTCTCCCATTCTTCTCTGGAGATCCTCTCAAGCTCTGTCAGGTTGGATGGGGAGCATCGCTGCACAGCTATTTTCAGGTCTCTCCAGAGATGTTCGATGTTCAAGTCCGGGGTCTGGCTGGGCCTCTCAAGGACATTCAGAGACTTGTCCCGAAGCCACTCCTGCGTTGTATTGGCTGTGTGCTTAGGGTCATTGTCCTGTTGGAAGGTGAACCTTGACCCCAGTCTGAGGTCCTGAGTGCTCTGGAGCAAGTTTTCATCAAGGATCTCTCCGTACTTTTCTCCGTTCATCTTTCGCTCGATTCTGACTAGTCTCCCAGTCCCTGCTGCTGAAAAACATCCCCACAGCATGATGCTGCCACCACCATGCTTCACAGTAGCGATGGTCCCAGGTTTCTTCCGGACTTGACGTTTGGCATTCAGGCCAAAGAATCTTGTTTTCAGCAGACCAGAGAATCTTGTTTTTTATGGTCTGAGAATCTTTAGGTGCCTTTTGGCAAACTCCAAGTGGGCTGTCATGTGCCTTTTACTGATTTCGCTTTGTCATTATGTGGTATTGTGTGTAGATTGATGAGGAAAAACATTCATTGAATCTATTTTAGAATATGACTGTAACATAACAAAATATGGAAAAAGTCAAGGGGTCTGAATACTTTCCGAAATTACTCTGGTGAAGTAGATAAAGGGCTTCATTGATGGCCTAGTTTTACCATAATTCCTGGTTTACAGGCCACATCAGGCCTGGAAGTGACATTATAGTGGCTCGCAAAGTGATTCCTATTTAGAATCCAGCCAGAGTTAGGATATCCAATAGTTGGAATTTTACCGTCAAGGTTAGGAGACTTCAGAACAAACCCTACTTAAACCATTTAAAACGGAACAGCCATTTTATTAACGGGTGCAATAAATTAAACTAAATAAATGTATGTTATTTATCTTTGAGTAGCATAAGATTACTCAATCAATGTACACACAAAAACACAGGTATTCAAAACCATCCAGAAAAATGAACCTGCAGTAGAGCCTGCTTGGAAATATAACAATGATGGTATGGTTTTGATTGGACTGTTTTACTCGCCACAGTGTAAAAACAATAACTCTGGTTATTAACACCAACACTTGTTCGTTTACACCAGTAAGTGTTAAAAATGTTACACTGAAAAATGAACACTGGCCAATTTGCTGTGCGTATCTCTTTCCTGGCACTAGAAGCCCAAGAAGGGGGTCTGCCAGGAGGGGACTGGCAGTGGTTGTAAAGCCTGGAAAGCTTGCTGGGCTCAATGCATCTTTTACAGTTTACAGGAATGTGTCAGCAGTAATCTTTTGGCGGGCCATCTCTGGAAATTCGAAATGACAAACTAATGAAAGCATTGTGATACTCCGTGGCAGGGAGAGGGAGAGTCTTGGTTCTAATTGTGTCTATTTAAAGCAGCTGTGTCGGGGCACTCTGATATGGGTTAAAGCGAGAATAAGAATTTGTCTCTGGTGACATCACCACTCTGTTGGTGTTTATTAATAAGGAACTTAGCGATCGCTTTTTAAAGTGATACTTCGTGGATACCATTTCTATGTCTATGCATGCGGTTTGAAGGAAGTTGCTAAATAGCGCTAGCTCAATTACTTGCTAGCATTAGCGTAATGACTGGAAGTCTATGGGTATGCAGTCATTGTGCTAACGCTAGTTAGCATTGGCTCGCAAAACTACTTCTAACTTCTTTCATACTGGACACAGAGACATAAAAATAGTATCCACAAGTTCATCTGACTCTGGTGAAGTAGATAAAGGGCCTCATTGCCAAAATCCTGAAGTATCCCTTTAAGTGAACAGAGGTGGCCAAGAAAACGTTTTAATGACTCTGTGTGTGTATATAAGCGCTGGCCAAAGACGGACGTTTGGTATCAATTAGGTCAGCGGATGGCAGCGGCGCCCACTCCAGGCCCAGCCAGAGACTCTCCGTATTACCACAGTAATCTCCCTCATCCCTGTGTCTTCAGCAGCGCCTGCCAACGAGCGTCTCCAGCTCTGAGCGTGAAATCGAATTTGATCGCTGACCGACTGGAAGGTATAGAACACTGTCAATGGAAACTTTGTGTGAGTTTGCTTTGGTGCTGGGTGTCTTAATCCCCCCCCCCCTCTCTGTGCAGTGGAGGAGGGGAGAGCAGTGCTGTCCGACGCAGCAGTAGTAGTGTAAACAGTGCCTGTAGGGTGACATGCAGCACGCTCTGAGGCTTGGAGAAAGAGCAGTAATCCGGTCCTGAGCGAGTGCCAGGGTCTCCGCTGGGTGTTTATTCCAGTGGCTAACATTTAGGAAAACATGACAAGTTTGCTGCTGCTGAAGGTTTTACGCCACTGTGGCCACCACTGCTATGTGCTGCTATGTCATGCTATGTACTGCTATGTCATGCTATGTACTTCTGGGACACACGCTATTCCCTACTAGTTCATGAAAAAAGGAACACAACTATAGCTCGCTAGTCCTAACCACTTTAAATCCAACCCTGCTCTAGCTCTGTGCACGTTTAAAAACCTATTGAACATTTTTCCTATTAAAAAGGAAAGCATTTAACTCAGCTATAATTATGCTTTCGCATAAGGGGAACTACTTTCTATGATGTGGTATTTTAATATGAAAACAAAGCAGACGATAGTAAAACAATTGCTTTAGTGCATACCGTCCGTCATGTGTTCTTAAGCCAAGGCAGCTGTTATGAGTGCCCTATGCTCCTGAGGTAGGGCTCTGACACCATAACACAGCTATTTCCCCAGTCGTATAGCGCTCACATGCTGCTCGTGTAGACTTTTGATGAGATCCAATTGGCAGCCTATTCCCTATATAGTGCCCATAGCGCTCTGTTCAAAAGTAGTGCAAGGGTGCCATTTGGGAGGCCCTCTTAGAGGCCAGGTTATGTCTACCTTAATGATGCTGATTTGCTGCTGTAATACTTTAACATGATGAATTTATTTTAGATTTTCACATTGAAAGCAAACCGCCTTTCTTCTTAATTATTTTTGGCTAGGTATCATACGCAATGTTAACATGAAATCGGGACATTTTATACCTAACACGCTACTGGGTCATTGCAACGTATTGTAACTTCTCTCTTACCCCTATCTAAGCTTCCTAATGTAGCTGAGAGCACACTGTGGCGACTACTGATCAATTGACAGCTGACTTCAAGGTCTCTTAAAATTGGGAGACCCCTTACCCACACATGCGCACACACACACACACACACACACACACACACACACACACACACACACACACACACACACACACACACACACACACACACACACGCACACACACGCGCACACACACACACACACACACACACACACACACACACACACACACACACACACACACACACACACACACACACACACACACACACACACACACACACACACACACACACACACACACACACACGTAGAGTACATACATGCACACACATCACATGAAATGGACTCTATAGTACAGTCTCCTACACTGTAAGTCATTTGCTTTCTAAACTCATATATTCTTATAATGGCTAAAGTCTAAAACACTCTTCTCCTGTAAACTACACTAAATGGAATGATAAGCAAGAGTAAGTTGAAAGGTTGAGGTTGTGCTGGGAGGACTCCATAGTTGTATCCCAAATGGCTCCCTATTCCTTACATATGGACCCTGGTAAAAGTAATGCACTATAAAGGGAATATGGTGCCATTGGGGACACAATCCATGAGGACTCCACAGGTCTTGGAGGCCTTCTTGGCCTGGAATCATATTGTCTCGTTTGCAGCTAGTGTTTTTTCAGTAGCAAGTTGTTGGCAAAAATCACTTTTTTGCCTTGATGATAAATTACCAGTGTTCCTGCTGTACAGAAAGACCTGTCATGGGGGCTTGAAGGGGTGGGATATCTTCCCTTAATTACCCAAACTACATATTTATTATTAAGGAAGCACTACTTCCTTCTGTTGGAAGAAATGTAAAGACTGTTGTCAATGACCTGACCTGTTTTTACAATCGTTTTAAGATGAAGTCTAGATGTGGAGATAATGGATTACAAAAATCATCCTTCACACTTAGAAAACACGGAAGTAGATGTACTTAATTGCGGAAGTAGATGGACTTAATTGAAGTCATATGCGAAGAGCGTAAAGGTGAATGGTTTCTGACAAATCTTTCTAAATCTACTGAGTAGCTTTTAGCAACAAATGGTAACTGCACTCTAAAAATGCTGGGTTAAAAACAACCTAGTTTAGGTTATTTGGTAACCCAGCGCTGGGTAAATATTGTAGAGAACACATGCTGGGTTATTTTGACCCAGCCAGCTGGGTTGTGTGAATAACCCAACAAGTTGGGTTGTTGGAATTACCCAAACATAGTTTAATTTAACCATCAGTTGGGTATTTTTTACACTCATCCTGGGTTGATTTAGCAGCTGGGTCTTTTTGAAAGTAATCCTTATGTTATTTTCAGGAGGTGTGGCTCATTAGGGGTGTGGCTTTCAGCTAGCTCTTACTGGCCACCCGTGAGGGTATGTGTCATGCCTCTTCATCAATTAAAAGTTTACACACAGCAAATAAAATATGTTCATTTGTTTTGTATATTATACATTACCCTATAATATTAAGATTTTTTATTACAGTTGATAATAAATTATGTCCCTGTATTGTATCCCAACAATGGGATTAACATATGATTTAGGAAACTCATATGCTCAATAACCCAGTGTCAATACAACACCACTCATCATCAATAACCCAGCAGTTTTTAAAGAAAACAACCGAACTAAGTGACCCCAATGCCTGCAACCCAGCAGGTGGGTCAACCAAACAACCTAGCATTAGTTAGAGTGTGACTAACCCATCCTCTGCTCTCAACTGCTTTCCAACCCCTTCCCTTAAAACCACATTGAACACACTTTGCATAATATTATGAAATGTGTGCGTGTGTGTTTCCTTCAGATGTGTCAGTGATATCAGTCCCTACCATCTCTCTGGTCGTTAACCTCAATTGTAGGCCAAGGCAGCCCTGCTCCCTCTCTCCCTCTCTGTGGGCTTCTCATTATGCACTGCACAGAAATCATTACGCAATTAGGCCAGGCCCAAAACCCAGAGGAGAGGAGGCCTTTCTGCCTAGTAATGACTGTGTTTGCACCCCACTCAACCAAACAAACCACAAGCCCCCAGCAGCTCCCCACTACAGTGCCTGGATCTCTCGCTCGCTTTCACTCTTTCTTGCTCTCTCTCTCTAGCTCGGGTCCTTATGTATGTAACAGAGATAGAGAGGTGTGAGAAAGAAGCATGCTTGGTCAGATTTCAGTTATACCCTCCCCTACACACACACACACACACACACATCTGCCTTTCTGTGTTGTGCATGTCCTGCTTAATTCCTGGAAGTGACCTCAGACCTGGGGCCTTGTTGATGTCTGTCACCGTGTACCCAATACCACAAACAGATTCACAGTGTACGCACTACCACCAACAGATTCTCAGTGTACCCACTACCACCAACAGATTCTCAGGCAATTATCAACCTCTGCCACTCTAGTGCCTTCTCAGGTTTGTGAATATTTCCAGGATGGGACTGTTTGATCTCTGGCTGATGGCTTTAACTTTAAATTGGTAATGAGTGTGTGTTACCAAGTGTGTTACCACCAGAAGGCAAATGCATAGGTAGGATATTGCCCACACAACAGCAGCAGCAGTATAGGACAAATACAATAACCTCCAAAATTATTAGCACCCTTGATAAAGATGAGAAAAAAGACTGTATAAAATAAATAACACAAATACCAACTCTCCCCTTGCAATGACAACAGCACTTATCCCTTTTTTACACTGAACAAAGTTATAAATGCAACATGTAAAATGTTGGTCCCATGTTTCATGAGCTGAAATAAAAAATCCCTGAAATTGTTCAAACGCACAACAACCTTATTTCTCTCAAATGTTGTGCATAAATTTGCTTACATCCCTATTAGTGAGCATTTCTCCTATGTCAAGATAATCCATCCACCTGACAGGTGTGGCATATTAATAAGCTGATTTAACAGCATGATCATTACACAGGTGCACCTTGTGCTGGGGACAATAAAAGGCCACTCTAAAATGTGAAGTTTTATCACAGAACACAATGCCACAGACGTCTCAAGTTTTGAGGGGGTGTGCACTGCTGACTGCAGGAATGTCCACCAACGTTGTGAACAGAGTGCCCCATGGTGGCGGTGTGCTAGGCATGAGCTACGGACAAAGAACACAATTGCATTTTATCGATGGCAATTTGACTCACAGATGCATATCTATATTTCCAGTCATGTGAAATCCATAGATTAGGGCCTAATGATCTGATTTCAATTGATTGATTTCCTCATATGAACTGTAACTCAGTAAAAGTTGTTGCATGTTGCATTTATATTTTTCTTCAGTATATAATGTGTTAAAAGCCATTAAAATAACGCAATGTCACAACAAGCCTAAATATATGTGTCATGACTGTGTAATGATGTCAGCTGATATGACATGCTATGACATGTGTATGGCCATGTTATAATATGTTATGACACTATGCTACAAATAAAGTATTACCATTTCTTTTATTCAGTCTTTTTTTGTCTTTGCTCGTCTTTATTAACGGTACCAATAATTTTGGAGGTGACCGTATAACCAGGAAACAACTGTCATCAGTCAGTGAAATAAATTCATACACAGCAAATCCTCTAGTTTTAAAAAACAAACAAATTAACACTGAGAGTGTTAAATCAACACCGAACGTGTTGAGTCTGTGGATCCATATAGACACCGGAACGGTGTTAAATAAACACACTTCTTAGCTAAAGCCTTATTCAAATATTGCCCAGAGATCCTTTCGAGGAACTTGTAGAGTTACCACCCATGACTGTATTCGTTAGTGACAGAGACATGGTTGTTTCATTCTTCCTGGTTTGGTCCTATGGGCTTCACCAAGTATTGTGGTGATGTTACGTTTAATACCGAGACATTCAGCAACTTCGAAGCGGTGTGCCGATGTGTGAATCACTTTATCAGAGTGCCCCGAGTCAGCTTTTTCAAACCTTGTGTTGCAAAATGTGAGATCCCACTGATTTCGCCGTGGTTCCGGTGCTTTCTTTGATTCCAAGCTGCTTTCAAACACTGACCTCTACTGGAAACGTACTTGTAAATATAGTTAGATTTATTTTTTGTCAATTACCTGACCGGTAGTTAGCAGGTAGAGTAGGGAACAATGGAACACTAGTTAGATTTTTTTAAATGTGAAACCACACTTGCTGCACTGTTGTTCAAATAATTTGTTTTATTTAGTAGAGTATAAGCTTCTGTTTTTAACATCCTAAATAATGCCATAGATCAAGCTTTCCAAAAACAGTACACTCAAATGTAAAAAAAAAAAAAAAAAAAAAGGGAAGAATGCTGTAATTTGCCAGCCTGGTATTCCAACTAATTATAGGCTACTAAAGCCAGCGACTTATCACTGCAAAGTCTTCGTGACACAGTGGAGAAAATAATTTACCTAGGATTTAGGAATTCACTTGCTGAAGAAAATTCTGTAAATGAACTAATTCAACAAACACATCTCTGTCACGAACAAATACAATCATGGGTGGTAACTCCACAACTCCACAATTTCCCAGAGCCAAGGCACACTGGGAAATTATTGGAGGATTGGCTTCATGGAGTCGTTAAATTTAAGTATACCTTACTCCAAAAAACTGCACTTGTGTTACTCATATCAAGGTAATACTACTCACTTCAGCTGTTTAAGTTTCTTAACTTACATTTTTTGGGGGAAATTGGTTTCCTCAAAAATTGAGTAGCCACAACTTATCCGGTTTTACAGTGTACCTAAAGAGGACATTGCCATTGCCAGAGTCATATTAAGAGAAATCCCTTGCAGCCTTGTTTACCAGTTCAAACACTCAAATGTGAGATGTAATCTACACCTCGATTAGGCTGATAGAAATCCTAATTATTTTGTTTAATGATTAACATTTCAGTGTAATTATTTTCTATGTAGCCTACCCTTTCTCGGTCTGAACTTCTAACGTGAGTGGTGTTGTCACGACGTCTCGTCTCCTCGTCGTCTCCTCTCCTTGTTTGGGCGGCGTTCAGCGATCGACGTCACCCGGCTTTCTAGCCATCGCCGTTCCATTTTTCATATATCCATTTGTCTTGTCTTGTTCCATACACACCTGGTTTTCATTTCCCCAATCAATCTACTTGTATTTAACCCTCTGTTTCCCATCATGTTTTGTGTGTAATTGTCTTCATGTCAAGTGATATGATCGTTAAGCGCTTCTACTGTTCCGTTTTTTGAGCGTGTTTGTTTTGTTGTGCTCCCGGTTTGGAACTATAATAAAGTGCGCTTTATTTAATATTACTCTGCTCTCCTGCACCTGACTTCGCCTTCATACACACACCTTGACAGGTGTGGCTTCCTGACAATGATCACAAGGGCAGCTGTGAACTGATTTGACAGATCCAAAGAAGTGCCACCCCTGACACTGCCCAAACATCAGCTATGAAGGTGTTGGCTATTGCCGGTTAACACTTGACCTGGTTGAATCTAGGACTTATAGGTCATGAACTGTCAAAATCCAGTTTTTCATGAAATTGGGTGATATTTGGATGAAACCAGATCAGAGTATAATGACCGAAGTATGAAATATGACTGTTGCTTCTCCACTGATAATACAGTTTGATCATAAAGTTACTGGTCCCCTCCCCCGTGTCAAACACTTGGATTCAGGAGGCGGGATTATTAAAGGGATAGGTTGACATCATCATAACACTCATTTCAATACACCAATGGTAACATGATATTCTCTTACCTAATTTAAATAAATACTTAGAACCAACATTGGAGAATGTGTGTTTGCAGAGGGGCGTGGTTTATAGAGCTAGATAGCTACTCTACTGGTACTAAAATTTGACTGTAGGGTGTCAGCAAATATCATTAAAAGTTTAAAATATTCATCTATGGTAAAGATACTTCTATGTTTCCCATTTCATCTTTGTCTATTGTTAGCTAGTTACTGGCTAGCTAGGTCTTCAGACAGCATGGAACAAAAGGGGTGAAAAAGCAGTTGTCATATCAACACGTCCGTCTGGGCTGCTGTGAACTGCATCGTAAGAGACATGCCAAATGGGGGATGTAGAGACGGGTTGGTTGTTTAGCAACAAAACCAACTTGTGTGCAACTATGGAGCAAAACAGATGGAGTTGGCTAAGATTGTTGACAACTTGTTAAATATATTTTGAAAACATAAATACATTAGCACAATGAGCACTTGTGGTCTCTCAGATACATCGTTACAGTTGTTGGTTAGCTAGCTAGCACCATGTTTTTTTGCCATATTAGCATTGACATGAAATCAGTCAAAACACCTCAAAACAAGACATGGTATCAAGAGCAAGATGAAACAAGTCACTTACAATTCCCCACATGGCAGTTTCTTGTCATTGTTGGTAGCTATCTGGCCATCCAGAACCACAGCAACTCTTTCTCCATTGAAGCGTGTACATCGTTATCGTGACATTGTCTACTAACCCATCTATAACAAATGTACATTATTGATGCATTTTCAATGTTGTTTGAGTTGCTTTGTTCAACACCAAATTTGCTTGAGATGATTTTACCGCAACACTGCTCACTGCATCCAAGTATCTTGACATAGGCGTTTCAAAGAGCTGTCAGTCAAGGCGAGCTAAAGAATATAAGCTCCCGACCACTCAGCCTGTCTTTTCAAACTTCCTGGTAGCTAGCCAATGAGAGAAAAAATACTTAAAAAAAAAAAATGCATTTCTATCCCAAAAATATTATGGGTGATATTTTAGTCACTCAAAAGGCAATTTTACATGGGAATCAGAATGACTATTCGGGAACTTTAAACAAACTTTTGCTGGAAACATTCCCGATGCCAGCTATATTGTGGGTCTGTTTGAAGTATCAGGCAGGCAGGCAGGCAGGCTCTCGCTCTCAGAACCCCATTTCATATACACAGATGTAAGTGTATTTAAGAACAAGTGGTGGGGTAGTGGTGCGTGGGGGACTACGGACAGCTATCCCAAGGGACAACACAAAGACTCTTGTCGGCTGAAGTGTGGGAAAAACAAAGGCAGTGGTGGTGGCGTATGGCACTCATTATCTCTCTGATTAAAAGCAAGACTCTTTCCCCTGCCTCACCCCCCTCACCCCTCCTAGACTCTTCTCCAACCCCATCGCAGTCCCTGGTCCCCGGCCTCTAGTCCCTCTTCCAAGCCACCAACCACAGATATTTATATTTATTCATGTGTGCTCATAACTACTGTGGCCGGGACAGTTTGGCTATGGAAGGGAGAGAAAAAGAGCGGGAGAAAGAACGAAAGATGCCTATTATACCTCAAATGTGATTGACGTAGTAATCTAAGATGATTATCTTTCACAGTCAGTGTGAGCAGAAGGCGGTGGGCGTTGATAGTGTCTGCAGAAGGAACCAGGGGAACCAGTCGGCTGCATGGTGTCTCTTTGACCAGGCTCCTTCTTTGCCCTGAGGTGAAGGCCTCTTATTTCCTAAAACACTTTCACACATATCCTCTTCACTCATATGTTGTGCTCAAGATGCTCATCTTGCATAGTCAGCCTGGCAACCTTTCAACCCTTGATGAGTAGGAAGTGGCGAGTAGGGCGTTTTTGCACTAGAACCTTGCTCCACTGCCAGAGATATTGGTTGCACAATTTGTATGTTTTGTTTGTTATTTCCCCTCCACCACCACACCGTTTTTTAGGAAGAAAATGTTAAGAAGGTGTTGTTTTGTGGGCTGGTACTACCAATGGTGTACCAGTGTTCTACCAGAAGGTATCTGGCTAATGGTTCTACCTCACATGAAAGCAGGGATGCAATCGCTGCTTTTTATCATGTAGCGATATTCATCAAACTCCAATGGCAATTTGTAGAACTTTGAACAAAAATTCCTCATATTTTCTAAATCAATGAAATATAATAGAACATTTTATAATTTCAGGGAAAGTGTGTTTTTCTGAAAGAACAAAAAAAAAGCATTAATTCTCTTGGCAGTGTTTATAATTCTATCAAATTGAACAAAGGATGTGAAATGACTATAAACATGACACCTTTCTCCTTGCGTTATTGAGCGCTTAAGATATTTAATTTCCCCCAAAATAAAAGTAGGAGAAAAATATGTGATTGTGGGCGGCGAAGGGGTCTAATATGAATGGGTTGAATAGTCTCAAATTGACAGCTATTTACAACTCTTAAGATTGTCTTTCTTAGCGACACCAATATTTTCCAGCTCATGCAAGCTCTAAGGATGCAAGCTCTACTAGGATGACATAAATTGGTGATTTGCTAAATAAGTTAAATAAGACATTGGAAATATTGCATGGGAAAATGTAGCAAATTGTTTGTTGTGACCTTGTTTATAACCCCTATACTGCGAGAAAAAAAAAACTGACCTAGATTTTTTAAATGTTCAGGTCCTATTTACAAACTAAGAAAAAGGGTTCCTCAAGGGTTCTTTGGGAAGGGTGAGGGTTCTATGTGGAACCACAATGACTCAAAAAACCCTTGGAGCCTTTCAATGTTTTTTTGCAGTTCAGAAAGGGATTCTGTCCTCTTTTTGTGATAATTAAAATAAAAAATGTCCTCTTTTTGTGATAATTCAAATGTAGGGGAGGTGAGTCATTACAATATTTTGGGGCGTGGTGTACGCACAGCTGTTTTTGTGCAACAATAAGTTGGAGTGACATTCCAGTGTATTTAAAACCTGTTGTGCTACAGTATGCCACTACATATTAGATATAAGTATGACCAGTGACAGTGACTTGTGACCGACTCTTGTATGGCCTTGTGTCTCTTGAGAAGGGTTTACTATATCAGTCAGTAATCCCCAGCTGTTCCAGAGGTAGCTCACTTGATTCAACTTGTCAATTAGCACAATAATTACTCCTAAGGTATTTTTATAGTATGGCTAACCCTTGAGAATGGTTCTATAAAGAACCTTCCTTAATCCCGATGGTACTTTGTAGATCCTTTTAAAGAATCATTACAGGTATTTTTTTATTCTGGTTAGCTATATTATATATTTTTTTATTGACAAGTTGTATTGGGTGTGCTAGCTCTGTAACAGCTGTGGGTTCCAGAGGAGAGAATTGAGAACAACTGATTTTGTCAACTGTTCTCAATTGACACAAGGCCATATGTGAGTCTTTCACAAGACACCATCACTAGCCATAGTCATATTTAACCTGTAATCGCATAACACAGCAGATTAGATAGATTCGAATGAGCCACCTCCCTTTTAATAACATAGAAAATAACCATTTTCTGAACTGCAAAGGACCATAGAAGAGCTTCCCAAAGAACCCCTGAGGAACTCTCTTTTCTTAGTGTGCAGCAAAGATACGTTCACGCCTCACTAACTTAGTTATCGCCTAATTCAGGAAATCCCCTAAGAAGAGAGACACACAGTCACAGAAAGAGACTCACTGTGGGAGAATCTTAGCCTCTCTCACACTTTTCTACCACAGCCACTGCACTGCACTTATCCCCTGTGATTCATACTGGAGACATATGTAACACGCCACAGTCTGTAAATGTTACCACATGTCTAGTAGTCCTAAAGTACAGTGCAATACATCATGAGTGGATGTATGCACAGGGAGGAGGGAGAAAGGTATGCATACACCTTTCAAACGCTTTGCTGTACTAGAAGAACCATGCCCTTCATTGTTAAATACATTGTGGTCTACTGTTTTTTTATTCTTATATACAAAACGTTAGATCATCTTTTTTAGCACATACGGTACTGAAAACTTTGGCCATTTATTGTGTAGATACACCATTTTGTAAATTGCAAATTTGAGGCAGCAGACAATAGAACCAAGGGCCCAAGGACTACATAGAGACAAATATACGCCAGCCATTTAGAAAGTGGTTATATAACAGCGTGATGTGATGCAGCTCTGTAGTCTCTGTGATGCAGGTGTTGCTGTGTTTCTGTGCAACATTTGCACTGATGTGGTCTACTGTCATGAACCTTCCGGCCAAGCTATAACCCACCGCAAGACTCGCTTAACCCTTTTCTTTGACACCTAACCGGTGGACTGATATAACTATTTTAGGTCACATGCTGAGGGATATTTAGCAGCACTTAAGGCGTATGCTACATGTAAGGCGTACACATACACACACAGATCACTTAGAGACTTTGAAGAGCATAGGACAACATTTTGTGTTACAGCCTGAATTTAAAATTTGTTGAATTTAGATTTGTTGCCACTGATCTACACACAATGCTCCATACGTTTCTGAGTGGCCTAGTTACAGTTTTGACTTAAATCAGCTTGAATGGCAAGATTTGAAAATGGCTGTCTAGCAATGATCAACAATCAACTTGATATAGCTTGAATAATTTTTTAAAGAATAATGGACTAATATTTTACAATCCAGGTGTACAAAGCTCTTAGAGATTTACCCCAAACAACGCACAGCTGTAATCTGTGTTCCACCCCAATGGTGGAACAAACTCCCTCACGACGCCAGGTCAGCGGAGTCAATCACCACCTTCCGGAGACACCTGAAACCCCACCTCTTTAAGGAATACCTAGGATAGGATAAAGTATTCCTTCTAACCCCCCCCCCCCCCCCCCCTTAAAAGAGTTAGATGCACTATTGTAAAGTGGTTGTTCCACTGGATATCATAAGGTGAATGCACCAATTTGTAAGTCGCTCTGGATAAGAGCGTCTGCTAAATGACTTAAATGTAAATGTAAATGTAAACTGGGTAAACTGTAATCAGCTGTAATCTGTGTAAACTGTAATCAGCTGTAATCTGTGTTAACTGGGTAAACTGTAATCTGGGTAAACTGGGTAAACTGTAATCAGCTGTAATCTGGGTAAACTGGGTAAACTGTAATCTGTGTAAACTGGGTAAACTGTAATCAACTGTAATAAGTGTAAACTGGGTAAACTGTAATCTGGGTAAACTGGGTAATCTGGGTAAACTGTAATCTGGGTAAACTGGGTAAACTGTCATCTGTGTAAACTGGGTAAACTGTAATCTGGGTAAACTGGGTAAACTGTAATCTGGGTAAACTGGGTAAACTGTAATCTGGGTAAACTGGGTAAACTGTAATCTGTGTAAACTGGGTAAACTGTAATCTGCTGTAAATAGATGAGTGAGATTTTTTAAAATTTATTCCATTTTGAATTCAGGCTGTAACACAACAAAATGTGGAATAAGTCATTGGGTATGAATACTTTATGAAGGCACTGTATGTGCATACTGGCTTTCCTTTGCAAACACATTTTGAAGGGAAATAATTGGGCAGAATTGTGTTTTGTTTTGTTGTTAAATAAAAACAGAAACTTTAGAAAGTGGCCATTTTGCCCCACTGGTGTGTTAAAATTCATTTTATATGTTTTATTTTGGCATTTTTCAGTAATTGACTCTTGAAAGCTAAAGTCTCGGCATCTTATTTTAATTAAATAAATCGCATATCAGAACAAAGTGGCATTGCAAATCTCAATATTAATATCCTCACTATGATGAAGTTTTGATGTACCGAGCCTTTTTTAATTTTTTGCCCTTCCAGTCCAAATCACCCTAAAGTATCTCAAAATCTTTTGTGTTAGTCATAGATGATTTGGAGCTGATTTGGAAAATACTAAAATAGATACATTTGACTTGCAATGGCGTTTTTACCGAAACATATTCACTTTAAAATGTACTACTTTATTAAAACGGATTAAAATGTTTCCCTCTAACCAAGTGGATTATTTATCTGTAAACTCCCCTACTGGCATATATATACAAAAATTACAGATCAAACTTAATAATTTGATTATATATAACTTTTTCTAAATGACAAAATATTTGATCAATGTACCTCAAAATCCTTTTATTGGAGTGACTTAAAAAGTTGAGATGAGACAGATTACATTTTTTGATGAGCAAGACTAGCGGCATCCAGGGAAAGTGTGTGAATTACAGGAGGGGGGCACTTAACCCCAAGCCTCCCTATTGTTTTTTGGGGGGTACTTTTTACCCCTTTTTCTCCCCAATTGGTAGTTACAGTCTTGTCCCATCACAGCAAATCCCATACGGACTTGGGAGAGGCGAAGGTCGAGAGCCATGCATCCTTCGAAACACAACCCCGCCAAGCCGCACTGCTTCTTGCTCATTTAACCCAAAAGCCAGCTGCACCAATGTGTCGGAGGAAACAGCAGCTGGCGACCGAAGTCAGCGTGCATGCTCCCAGCCACCAGAGTGCAATTGGACAAGGACATCCCAACCGGCCAAACCCTCCCCTAACCCGGACGATGCTAGGCCAATTGTGCGCCTTCTTATGGGCCTCCCAGTCACGGCTGGCGGAGACGGAGCCGTGGATCGAACCCGGATCTTAGACCGCTGCGCCACTCGGGAGGCCCCTGCCACGATATAGTTTGACAGAGAAGTATATTTAAATCATTTCACTTTTTAAAAATAAATGTGAATACATGAAAACAATACAAAACGTTACTATATCAAGAACAAAAATGCACTCCATTTTAAAGGGATTGTATCTACATTCCCAGAATCAGATGAACTTGTGGATGCCATTTTTATGTCTCTGCGTCAAGTATGAAGGAAGTTGGAGGTAGTTTTGCGAGCCAATGGTAACTAGCGTGCCCGCTGTTCCCATAGACTTCCAGTCATTGCACTAAAGCTAGTTCGCAATTGTGCTAACACTAGTTGACAACTTCCTTCAAACTGAACGCAAAGAAATACAAATTGTATCAGCGAGCTCATCTGACTTGGTGGAAGTAGATACAGGGCTTCATTGCCAAAATCCCGAACTATCCTTTTAAACCAGTTGAGCCGTAGTGGAGGGATTCCCCAGTCACAGATGCTTTCAATTTTCCCATGTTTTTGGTCAGCCTCCAAACTGTGATATTGGAGCTGAGGCAGGTTTGTTCCAAAATCCAAACATGGAAGAAGTAAGGTCGACAGACAGACATGGAGAAAACGAGACAGAAAGGAGGGAGAAAAAGGATAGAGAGGGAGAGAGTGAAGGAGAGAGAAGGAGTAGGAGGGATGTAGAGGAAGAAACGGGGGAAAGAGGGAGAGAAAGACTGAGAAAAAAGGAAAGAAGAAGGGAGAAATAGGGAGAGGAGGGAGAGAAAGAGAGAGAGAAAGAGAGAGAGAGAAAGAAAGAGAGAAAGAGAGAGAGAGAAAGAGAGAGAGAGAGAGAAAGAGAGAGCGATAGAGAGAGAAAGGGGAGAGCGATGGACGGCCTTGACCCACATTCATAATGACCAGGCCTTTGATTAAGGGGCGCCACATGGGTGAGAAACATCAGCGCTCAGCACCGGGTAGCGCCCGCATATCCAACCACTGAAATAATAAGCTGACCTGAACCCCTTTCACTCCCTCTGAATCCACTCCGGCCCAAACGAGGAGCTTTCTTTTCCAGAGTGTCCCTCGTTTGTGCAAACTCTGCACCCTGACTTGTGAAGGAGAAATACGAGAGAGAGGATGGATATAGAAGTGCTGTAATGCCAGTGTCATCGGAGAAGCGTCGGGTTATCCTGTCTGGGCTGAAGGATCCCTGGATGGGTCAGACTTTCCCCGGTAAAAGAAAGGGTGGTGCATGGTGGGAAAATAATGTGCAGAGGAACGTTTTGGAGAAGTTGCGCTCAACACTCAGGACTCGCGTGTAATGTAGACTGCCAAACTCTATTACCATTTAAATATGAATTTGTTCCTATTAAACAAAAAAAAAAAATTTTTTAAGACCTACCTAAACAGAAACAATATATACATTTTGCAATGGTATATATGAAAGGGATTTATTATACTGTTTGAAATGTAGACATTGCAAAGACATTGTATGCACAGATGCACAGCGCTTCCAGTGGTAATTAACTGACCAAACATGTGACACGGATCTGAGGCCTGGTTAGTCCTGTTTGTGTGTCTGACGGTTATCTCACCTCAGTAAATTCCAGAATATTTTCCTTCTCCAGGGGAAAGAACCCCACCCGTCAAAGACACAAGAAACTCCCGGGTGAACGCAGTGCCCTTCAGGATACCTCTGATATTCAGATGGAGGTGCAGAATGCCCTAAAGCACAGGAGAGACTGAAAGATGAGAAGTATCCCTCATTTGCATTAGCCACTTGACATTTCCTAAAGGTTGGGATTAATCCACATCGGCTTGAGGAACTGGTCCAGTTGAATATTTCTGTGTCATTTTTATTTTCTCAGCCATTGAGCATTCAGCACGCACTAAGCAATCAGTAGTCCAGAGTACAAGGCACACACTCACATTTGCACGTGCATACACACACACACTTGTCTTTCCACAACTGGACATTCTGAACATCCACGTAGTTAGCATTGGGGAGAGAATATTCACATACCATTGAGAGAGAGAGAAAGAGAGAGAGATAGAGAAAGATGTAGAGAGATAGAGAAAGATAGAGATAAGGATAGAGAGAGATAGCGAGAGAGAGACACAGAGAGAGATTGAGATTCATGAAAAAGTGATAAAGAGTTGTTTTTTTTTATTGCTTATTTTCTTCAGTGTTGCCAAATTCTCCCGTTGCAATCTAAGTGACTCGGCTGATCTCACCAACCACAAGCTGATGATTTGAGATCAATAACTACGTTTTCGATGATCTCAGCGGAATGATAGATCAGACTACATGAAGTGTGGCTTAGATAACTCCTATTTCAGCCAAGTGGGATTGGATCAGCATGCTACAAGTGTAAACAAAGAAGGTTGACATGCAGCAGGAAATGGTAAGATAGGGCAGCAGAAAGAGGACTGAACAGGAACTGCAATTATAATGCATCATCGTTGGGTCTCCTGTTTTCTTTGTTTGTCTCTATTACTGTATGAAACGTCCATACGGTAGATGGGTATATGAGACGTACAAATGTTTCAATACGCCAACAAGAAAACGTGACATTGGGTTTCAGGTTGAATGACTGACGTTTGCCTTTGGTCAATGTCCATCACTATGGGAAAGAAAGTAGATGCTGTACTTTGTGATCTGATCAACATTACAAAAGATCAACCAGGTGATGAAATGCTGTCTGTGGTAATGAAATCCAATGTATTGCACACGTAGACAGTCAGAGTTGATCGGTGTTAAGGTCACAGATCTGGAGGATGTGCAGGTCGGTCCCTCTTTCCCCTCTTGCTCATCGGGCAGGTACTTATCTGTTTGACTGAAGTGGAGGAGTCAAGCCTCCAACATTAGAATTACAAAGGCGGGTATGGCTGAGTCGACATGACCAGGGTTCACAGGTGTAGCGCGGGGATAAATCCAGCGATACCGTGGGGAGATTAGAAAAGTCAAAAGTGATCATGTGTAATTGGTTATCGCACCTCAAGCACCTCTCAGGTTATTATCCCCCGTAAGCCTCCTTATATTCTTAAGTGGACGGCTGGCGAGCAGGAGAGGCTGAAAGTTTGGGAGGCTTTGAAACGTCAGTCTGTGAAACTCCAAGATGGCTTCTCTTGCTCTCTCCCTGGGTCTGATGAAAGAGGAGAAACACACTCTTACGGACACACACATGCACGCACGCAAGCACAAAATCCCACCACACGCACACACACAGGCGCACACACACACACACACACACACACATATACACACACACAGCTCGATCCGCGCAGGCACTTCACGTTAGCTTTCATTATCAGATCTCCCTCTCCACATAATTGAGCACGATGCACGTTGAGTTCCTCACACCGTTTTATAGGAAGAATGAATACATCATTATCTCCACACAAACACGTCCTTCGGTAAATACTGTTTGCGCCTGTGACAGAGAGAAGAGGAGAGGAGGCTTCTCAACTCCACTGTGGGAAAAAATGCAGCCATGGTTTGTATTTGCCATTTCTGCCGGCATTAGTTTAGAAACTTGCACAAAGCGTATTTAATTGTTAATCCTGAAGAATGCGGATAGATATATAGAGAGGATGATCAGAATTATGGTATCACAGTGCCTTAATGAAATGAGTGTTGTGCGCCCTAATTTAATCAATATTAGAATATCTGCCAATTAGCACCATTATTTTACTTGCATGTGAAAATTAGGACCCTGCTAATTTATCACTGCTCTATCTCTCACTGGTTTCATTACAAATGTGATAACAATGGTTGATTTTTGATTTTCCCATTTTAAATTATAGAGAGAGGCTAGATTCTAATTAGTCTCCATTGAAAGTGTTGATGAGGTTTAACTGGAAAAATTAATTAAAAGTTTGTTAAGATTAGAATCATGACGTTTTGAGTATTTAATCAAAATACATTTTAGCAATTAATTAAAACCTCATTTGCATACATTTGTTAATTTATAGATGGGGATATGATTTCAATCAAATGTTTACAGTTTAGACAAATGTCATATACAAATCAAGCACTTCAAGTGAACATGTTTGTCTTGCATATGTAGCCTATACGTCTTTGCCGGTAACCCTCTGTTGCACGCTCTCCATGTGAAGTAGTATCAGCAATGGATACCATGGTTATGTATTAAATCATCATCTTAATTCTTTCCCCGACTTCAACCCACTTTAACAACTACAGATTAGCTCCACGTATCCAATGTTCCTACTCTGTTCTGATTACCGTGCTTATCTGGCAAGACTCTTAATTGAAGATAGACAGTGTACGTATAGTTTGTGAATCAGTATTGAATGTTCTTAACTCTAAGAGGGATTACGCCACATATCTGCAATCCCCTCTGCCTAACATGAAGCTATAGACACTAACATTTGGACAGAACAGAACAGCTATAGAGGAAGGGACGGTGGGACGGAGAGAGGGGGGGGGGTAAAGTTAGCTACTCCCCCGCTCTCTAATCCCTTGCATCCGGTTGACATTTGTTCTCTCTTTCTTTCTTCCCCCCAGTCAGTCGGTGTGTTCGTTCGCTGAGGGAATTTGAGATTCAATTAAAGACACACATAACGGGGAGAAGAGGAGCCTTTTAGTGCTAGGGTTAATGGTGAGTTATTGTATAAGAACGACTTTGTGAATATTGCTTAATTCTCTCTCTCTCTCTCTCTCTCTCTCTCTCTCTCTCTCTCTCTCTCTCTCTCTCTCTCTCTCTCTCTCTCTCTCTCTCTCTCTCTCTCTCTCTCTCTCTCTCTCTCTCTCTCTCTCTCTCTCTCTCTCTCTCTCTCTCTCTCTCTCTCTCTCTCTCTCTCTCTCTCTCTCTCTCTCTCTCTCTCTCTCTCTCTCTCTCTCTCTCTCTCTCTCTGTGGTTAATAGCTATTTTGAGAGCAATATGATGTATTACTGCGGGCTCCCTCCAGGGACCTAAAGGGCTCCTGCACTGAATACCATTTAAGACGGTAAAACGAGTTCCTGGTCAAATCATCTTTATTTAAACCCCCCCCCCCCCCACTTCAAATGTGATGGGAAATTAACTGCTAACCACCTATTTAAATTCTGACCAGATTCTGGTCAAATGGCTTTAAAACATATGAAACATGGAGTTTGGCCGTGGAAATGTGTGCTGGAGTCTCCCCTTGGTATTAGCACTCAGATTAAATTGTGGTTATGAAGATGACAGGCTTGGTGTGGACTTAAAGAGAGTATATTAAATCCCTCTAGTGAAGGAATGAGAGTGTGTACATTTCCTCCAAGGGTCAGTCCAGGGCATGTGTGAAATAATAACAGAGATCATGTAGATCTTAGAATGGACCAGTTGGGACATCGTTAAATCGTATGCGAAATATCATTAACTTGATAAGTTGGTGAATATAGTGGAATTCGAGGAGGTACAAAAAAAAGTACAGAAAAATGAAATAAAGGGCAACAAATGTTAATGCATTTGGATACATTGGATTTTCAAGGGCTGAAATTTCCTTCAATGAAGTACAATTTACTGATTCTGTACCCTATATTAGGGTCTTTAGAGCAGTAACTGATACCACATTCAATACACAGCTTTAGATACAGCATTAGAGCTCACAAACAAATAGGGATGCCTTCAACACACACATATAAACACACACACACCCCCCCTCCCACACAAAAAAAAAGAAAGGCGAGCCCAGCTGTATGGGCCACACGTCCAATGGAGATAAAGGGAAAAAGGGGGAAGAGAGCAGTGTGGCCCTCCAGCGGAGTGCTCATCAGAGGGTGAAGAAGACGATCGAGGCCCCCTGAGGCCCAGGGGAGGTTTTTGCCAAATTAGAAACGTAACCTGCAGAAAAAGAAGCATCGCTACGCCGGGTGGGACTGTATATGTGTGTGTTTTGTGTGTTCTGTGTGTTTTTGTTTATGCATGGGTGTGTGTTCATACATGTGTGTATTGGCGTGTGCGTGCGTGAGTGCATGCGTGTGTGTGTGGGTGTGTGCTCGCACGTGTGTGTGACTCCTTAATCGTTGCAGCAGTCCTGTCCTGGGCATGATAATCACACCATTTGTGAATGAGCTATTACCTAATGAAATCTGAAGAATGCTTGGCACCACCCAGGCCCACTTGGCTTTGTGTGCTGGCAGCCTGTTTCAGCTTGCACAAAGCCATGCCATCATATTTAGGACTGGCATTTCTCTTGATGAGAGGTGGGCCAATGTGTGTTCTGCTCTGATTGTTTGAGTAAACTATCATTAGAAACACGGCTTTACTGTGGGGCTTTCGCTCCTACAATACCGTATCTGTTGAAATCAAAACCAGGGTGCTGGTTGATATTGTGACCGATCTGTCAAGAATTTGTATTACTCGACATATGCTGTGATCAGTTGTTTGTTAACTTAACACGTGTCCTCAAGTACTGTAAAAAAAAAAAAATATATATATATTTATCTATGTAGCGTTATAGCTGCATAGCAGTTTTGTAGTCTGGAGTCTAGACAAGGCCTTTGCACCTGTTGGCAAGACATGAGGGGAAAACGTGTCTTTTATATAGTTGGAGGTAAAGGGCAGGCTGAAAAGCATTTAATTGAGCACCTAAAGGGAGAAGTCCTGCAATTTTCCACACTAAAACATACACTTAACATTTTTTGATTGGAAGCAGATTTAAAATAAGGGGGAAATGTGTTCTAGGCATCAGTTCTCTGTGCTGTAAGTCTGCTGTGAAAAACCCCCACCACCCATATACCAAAGGTTTTTCATAATTCTGTTGGGGGTCCTTAAATGTGTGTGTGTGTTGCTGAGACTGGCAGTCAAAGTATGCACGCGTGAACACACACACACACACACACACACACACACACACACACACACACACACACACATACACACATACACGTATACCCTTACACAAACACACACGCATGCACGAACGCAAACACACACTTGCACACACACACACACACACTCAAATGCATTTATGTGGATGAATACACACACATATACACATGAAACAACCACATGGCCACACACACGCATGTGCATAAATACAAAAATGATGACTGACGTGAGAGCGACAGAGTAAAAGTTTGTCCACTTTATCAATGTCATCATACTGCCCTCTTTTGTCAGTAGGAGTCAAGGGAAAACAACAAGAACCTCACTTCCTCTTCTTCTTCTTCTTTCTCTTCTTCTTCTTCTTCTTTCTGACAAGGAGTATTTTATTTAAACTGTAATTTAATGCTTGAATGAATAAATTCTTGTGTTTATGCCAACATTGGGATTGTTTTTATTCATTTCTCCACATTTGTGGAGGGTGGTGATTAGCAAAGAGAGGGGGATGGATGAGGAGAGGAGAAAAAGAGAGGGAGGGTGGTGGTGGTAGACAATACGTCTAATGAGTGAAATTAGAATGTCCGTAAAAAAGCTCCTCTCTCTCTGCCATTTAAATGTAACCTCCATTATGTATGCATCCAGCGGTAATTGTTACTCAATGGGGTATTGATCCCTGTATCCAGTAACTAACCTCTGATCACCCTGTCCTGTCTGATCACCCAGCCTGCTCTCAGGTCTATCACAGGAGACAGAGATCAACCAATCACGATCAATGCCTCTATTGCTCTGGGTAGAAAATATATTTCAAAGTACATGCACTCAGAAAAAGTCAAAATAGTATATCAGAAGAGGACATACTGTTTAATTGATTTGTTACTAAATGTCTGTATCAGTTTTTGTGACACAGTGGTGAGATTTAATTGATCATAAATAATGGAAAATATTCATTGATTCCTAATAGGTAACCACAAGGAAATAGAGTGTAATCATACTATGTATTAAGCATGCAATTATAACCTCCCTGTAATTGACACCTTCACCTGCCATACTACAACAATCAATATTGTCAATATACTCACTGATTTTAATGTACGTACTTTATGCTTAAGTAATAAACACCACAGTATGACTCCTTACACATAAACGTACATATCATACAATATAATAATATAATAAATTATATATAGTATAAACAATACATTGCCACTAAGCTAAGGAGTTCACAGCTGGCTGTTATAGAAGGGCTGGAGTCATGTTCATGTGTGTATAGGGTCTGTGTGCAGGCAGAGAGAACTTTCATTGAGTAGGGCTCCTCTTGTGGACAAACAGAGGAACTGACATGAGAACGTTAAGTGAAGTTTGTCTCTGATACATCCTGATGTTTCTATGGCCAGTGTGAATGTATCACGTTCCATAAAACAATCATGGAACGTTTGTTTTTATTGATCTCCATGTTGTCCCTTTGCTACCAGTAATTCAGGAATTAAACATGTTATAAGAAAGGGAATTAAAAGAGGAATTAATTAGACAAGCTTCGATCTTCTTCCACCACATTGAAGTAGAATTGTATCCATGAAGCACATGCACCCTAACCCTTTCTCCTGTACGTAGCACACTGTATGTAGGCCTATGGGTCATTGAAAGGTCATTCAATTGAAATGCCTCAGATAAACTCCAATGTTTCCCTCTCCTGTGTGACAGAGAAACAGGGCAGTGACACATAATCACATTTAAGCATTATAAAGCTCCAGTCTCTTCATCCTCATCCTCCTCCTTATCACCGTCCACAAAGGTTCACGTAATGTCAACATCCTCCCACTGGCCGTTGTCCCACTCCAGTCCGATCAGCAGCCATGTCCAATCTGACCATAATACCATCAAATATCCAAATATCCAATCTTAGGTGCTTTTATCCCATTATGAATACAATGAGTCTTATGTGATGGACATCAGATTAGAACATCTAATGATGATAGGTGAGATTGGATTCTGGCCGTGGGATTTCACTGAATCTGACCTCATCTAATATTTTGTTATCTAGTTCTGGAATGATAACAGTCCCTGAATTGTGTGAGTATCTACTAAAATATATAGGCTACCGTTGTGTGTAAGTGGACAATGTTGAGCCTATAATACATAGCAAAATCACAACTTTTGGAAGATTCATAGCCTACCTTAACAAATAGATTGTGGGGTTAAAACGTTAAGATTGAATAGCAAAACGACGCAAGGACCAATGTTGTGCTTGGTGTTCACGTTGTGAGTATCGGCAGGCAGTGAGTTACTATAGGAGATACATCTTGTCATGTCCATTCGCACCTTTTCCCTGTCTTATGAGTGTCACCTTCGCAGCACTCATTGCCTTTCTGCTTGGCTCTCTGCTCTATCTTTGTGTCTCTCCAAGGACATGTCTTTGTCGAAGATGGAGGAAGCACCTAGCTAAGGTTGGTGGTGAACAGTTAGGCCTGAGGGCCAGGAGGCCTTGGGGTTGAAGTGTCTAAGGTTGGTGGTGAACAGTTAGGCCTGAGGGCCAGGAGGCCTTGGGGTTGAAGTGTCTAAGGTTGGTGGTGAACAGTTAGGCCTGAGGGCCAGGAGGCCTTGGGGTTGAAGTGTCTAAGGTTGGTGGTGAACAGTTAGGCCTGAGGGCCAGGAGGCCTTGGGGTTGAAGTGTCTAAGATTGGTAATAGTGCCACATTAGTAGGTTCAAGAACTGGTGAAGATGTCTTACTCGCTCTTCACACCAATCACATGAGGATGAGATGTACATGAAACAAAACCACCACCTTGTGGAATAGCAAGGGCCTTCATGGATCCACAGGAACCCCATTCAGTCATACACACAAAGTGCGTAGCCCTTCTGACAGCAATACTCACCAAGAGACAAAAGGGACTTTTTCGCCTTCGCTGTCAAGATAACGTCTGGAACGTCTATTGTAAAGCAATGGGCTATTGTACACGTACTGTGAGCTCCTCTGTGTTCGTGGGCCCTGGCAGACACACACAAAGGCACGGGTGGGAAATGTGACAGTACTGGATGGTCTACTTTCTCATCTTAAGAAGCTGCTGTTGCTGCATCCCAACGTGTAAAGATGATGGATCTGAAGGGAACAAAAGGGAAGCTTTTCAAAACACTTCTGATGGCCAGGATCAAAGACATCGCCTCAGAAAAATAGAACAGAGAAAAAGAGAGAGAATGAGGGAAATAAAAAAATGTAAAAAGAATTTGTGAGTAAACAAGTCAAGCAAGGAGAGCGAGAGTGGAGACGAGAGGTAGCATCTTAACCACGTCCACGGTGTCTTCGGTGTCTCCGTTCTCCCTGAGCTCAGAATCATGTGAGTACAAACACGAGTAGAGGTTATCTAGTCTGAGAATTGCCTTTTTTGGAGAGAGGGCCAGCAGGTGTTTGTGTCATGCGAGGAGACAAGAGTCGTCACAGCGAAGGCAGCTGGGTAGTGTGAAGAGATAACAACTTGAAAAACAAGCAAGTGTTTTTTTTTTTCTTTCTCGGGCCCTGCGACAAACAGTCAAACCGCATACGGTCGCCTTTCGTCTCTCCGGCACAGAAGATGTGCGTGTGGTTGTAGCCCCAAGTCCTTTACTGTAAAGAAAACAGAAAACCTGCTAGGGGTTTGTCTGTGCTGTGTCTCAGGATAATTTTCACACCAATACTAATTGGTGTTAAGAAAGGGGGGTGACATTTGTGGTCCTGGAGGCGGAGGTTTGGGTAACAGTTGAAGTTTGCACCGTGTTTCCGAAACGCTGACCTTTTGTCACCTGTTATTAGAGCAGAAAGCCATCTTCATGTGTGTGTGTGTACACAGACAGAGGTGATTATTTCCCTCCTTTATTTTAGTTAGAGCTTTTCAAATGTAAGTGACAATCCCCCTCTCTGTATGGTCACATTTTGGCTCAAAGCCCCCATCCACACCCACTACTAAATTCTCACTAAAATTACAGAATCCCATTTTTGTTATTTCCTGTTTCTTCTGCTTGATTTCTGTCTCTTGTGCCAAATTTGAACACACATCAGCAAAGACCATTTTCTATACAATTTCAGTGACTGCATTTGAGAACATGCAGCTTTGCAAAACCTACCAACATTTGAATATCCAGCTGTGTGTTATGTACTTATCTACGTGTGGTTTTTGTCGTTGTTTTACACTCTCAACAGTACACTATACGCTACAGAGCCATACATTTCAACCATGCTACCCATCTGAAACAACATTATTTAAGATGGAGCTTTGGCAAAATGATGTAGATGTGTGTGAGACCTGTTCTGCTACCTTAGATGCACTTTATAGCCTGCACAATAAAGGCTTTTTTTCACATCACAGCATTTGTGGAAAAAGGCTTTTGGCCTATGAGTTATGTCCAGAAATGATGTGTATATGTGAAAAGGCAATACATTTACAGGAAATGTTGACCTTTCATCAACACCTTTATCTGCTTGTCATTTTGTGGGGAAAGTCCCAGTTCCTATTGTCAGACAACCAGATACAAGCTACCATCGATGGACTGGAGGGCTGAAGATGTCTAAGTTAGTGTGTGTGCGTGTGTGTGTGTGTGTGTGTGTGTGTGTGTGTGTGTGCGTGTGTGTGTGGCATAATTTCTACAAACATGGAAATACACAAAATGGTCTAAAACATCATTATGCATGTATGTTTTGAACCAAATACAAGTGTTTTTCCTGAAGCAGTTCAGATTAAATTATAATTTCTTCAACCAATATAAAGTGGTTGCTAAATGGCATATATAGACAACCAAATCACACTGATAGAATTATAGACAAACACTAGTTCAGATCATAGAGGGGAATAAACTATACTACATAATAAACACCAGTACCACAAACAGTTTTCACACAATTTAGCCATTTTCAAACTGAAATGGAGCTCCTTTTTTGGAAGATTCTCCTAATAGCCATGTGATAGAAACTGAGCGTGGTGGAAGAATGGAGCTAGCCTGCTTCCATCACTCTTCTGTTTTGCAGGGAGAAAGTATGCAATTCTACTACAATTAGAGCCTGCTGGGGCTCATAAGGCTTGGGGAGCTCTCGCCCGCCTCTCTCTGTATGTCTGTCTGTCTACGAAGGACAGACACCCTGAGAACCGTGGCCGCTCAGACGACACGACACGCAGCAAACATTCTCACGTTATTGTCGCCTAAACCAGTGTACCTCTTAGTGACATGTGTACCCTACACAATATCTCTCAGTTGTGTTTTTACTCAACTCTCCTTTTTTCTGTTGTTGATCTCTTTCTAAAAGACACCCACTAAAAGTTGAGTGTTTAAAAGTGTTTGAGGTGTTAACAGATGGTGTGGGTGACATATTCCGGAAATATTGGGCGTTATGATCAAATGATATGATACATTTGTTGGTTTTTGTTTTGTATAGCAACCCATAGCTGTGTTTTGCAAGGTGAAATAAGTAATCATATTCAGCTAATATTTTTTCAGTATGTCCTCCTTGCATGGAATTTCAGGGGTATACCAAAAGCTTTTTATTTATCAGTAAAGCCAATAATTTATTTTCTCTACATTGGCTTAGCCACTGTGTGAGAGCCTCTTTGTTACAAACCTTCCACATGCACACACTGTCACAGTTAATGGAGAAAGCAATCGCATATTTCATAAAAACCTAAATATGCGAATGTGTCAATGCCAATTTAGGAAAACATATTTTAAGGGATATGAGTTGTGTTATAAAATGATCTCCCTAAAAATCCAACGAGACATTTGATGAATATTCAATCATTGTTCCTGTAAGTGTAACCAGTCACCTACTTCACTGGAAGGAACAATCAAAAGGAAATAAGTCAAGCTCTTTGGAGTGCGGGTGTGGTAGCGTATTAAATGGCGTAATTAATAGTATTCTCACATAACTCAAGAACTTATTAAGGACAAGAAGACACTTGAATAGCACTCAAAGATTTGTCTCTATATGCCAAATGTAACAGCTAATTTGAAACAGTTAACCCGGGTTAACTGAACAGGCGCATTTCAGCAGTTACAACATTAGTTCAGATTGAAATAGACATTGGCAGCACTCGCTCTCTCTTACAGACAAATAAATGACTAATATGTGTCTATTAAACCTTTCTTCCTCATTATACTGTACATACCCTTTACATGGACACATGCCATGCAGTTTTAAACTGTGCAGATGTATTCAATTAATCTAAATGCAATGTACTTACACAAACAGTGAGAATTAAATAATCAGTATAACTGTATTCTACATAAGTCATTCGTAATAAATAAAAAATATTCAACCAGTTGGAAAAATATGTTTCCACTGACATACACTCCTACGTAACAATTTGGAGGTTAAATTCACAGTAAATTAATTTGACTACATCCATAATCTTCGTCTGTCTCATGGTTTGCTGTTTATCACAACCAGCAGAGACCAAGAGCAAAAAATCTGTTGATCACAGAACTATTTATCTGTGTAGCTATGAATGTTGATTTTTTTTTTTACAAAGAAATACATTTTTGTGCGAGTTGAAATTCTGAAAGAGTGGTTTCACTGTGTCACTGTGTCTCTCATCTATTAACATGTTTATGTGTGAAAGTTGGCAAATCCACATTTTCAACTGAAAAAAAAAGAAGAAATGGACTTGTACAGACAGATAGTAAAATGTATCAAGCCTACACTTTAGATTTTTTTTATGTGGAGCACAGAACTTAACTATCCATGTATGTACCATACAGTAAAGAATAAGTACATTTTACTGTGTCATGTTTTTAAAACTTGATACTAATGATACTCTAAAACTGCTTGTGGGAATGGAAGTCACATTTTATACTGTAGATAGTACTTGGAAATGTAAATCATCAAATCCGTAAGATCCTCAGAACACAATATTTTATGATTTTCACAGAAATGACAAACAACGTCTGCTGAAGATATGCATAAATTACTCCAGTGGACTAATTATACAAAGAGACTGGGGGTATTGTACAGTAGACGAAAAACGAACAAGTAGAAAGAAAAGAAACAAGACATAATAAGACCAGAGAAAGCAGAAAAGCATGGCGGTATGCAGGTGGTTTTAATGATCGTTCAAAAGCTTAGTGTTTTTAAAACTGGGAGACACTCACCCCGCTTAAGGCTTCCTCCATCTGTCTCCACCCTCCCCTCCTCTCTCACACACACACACACACACACACACACACACACACACACACACACACACACACACACACACACACACACACACACACACACACACACACACACACACACACACACACACACACACACACACACACACACACACACACACACACACACACACACACACACACATGACAGGTGTGTTTACCTCAGCACAGCCCAGTCAGACCAGGGACCTTGCAGACAGATGTCCCACTGCTCCCCCTCAGTTAGATCCAAACCTCCATTGTCTCCTCTCCTTCCTCTCCCAGGTAAAATCTGATTCTAATAGCCGCCTACCTGCTTACACTACTTAGAGTATTCTTCAGTATTTTTGTATCGTCGTAATAACTTCACACTGTTCTGTTCTGTCTCCTGATCATCATCTCACCCACTGACACACACAGGAAGGAGAGAGTGAATAAGCATGCATATCTATCTGCTATCCCGATTTCCTCTAAGTCAATGTGTACAAGTCTCTGCATCATGTTTCTCTGATTAGGTACCTTTTTTCCTCTGTGTATTTTTTCTTTATTTGTGTTCTCTAAAGCTATAGCCTCGTTTAATTCTTCACACACAACTGTGATGCCTAGACATACGCGGCTGGCTGGTGCATCTGCCTGTACAGTATGGGGGCGTGAAGGAGGGCGGTGTGTAAATCCCTATTCCTGTACAGCCATTAGTAATGGAACACTCTTAACGCAACCCGTGCCATACATTTCTAGCCATGCCTTCTGAACCTTCTCGTGTACATTTTCGCTACTTTTTTCCCCAGCTGTTGTCCGTGGAGGCTGGGGGTGTTTTGCATTGAGGACAATGGTGCTATGTGTTCAGTTTGCAAGAGCCGTGCATGGATGTAGATGGCTATGATAGACACATCATGTATGCTGAGCTGGGTCCTCCTCACTTCTGCCAAAACTAGCATTAAACCAGCACGGCGGTTTATTTTGTGAAAGGCGAGATAAGTTCCATTTTTCCCCCTCCCTCCACTTCTTTCACCCAGTGTCAATCCTTCCCTATCACCCTTTCTCGCTCTCCCTTCCACCCACTCTCTCTCCCTGACACAAATCAGCATGCTTAGAATAAACCGCATAAGTTATCAGCTCCTTGGAAAGCAACGCAAAAGGGAAGAGCAAAAAAGAGAGGAGACTTCTATCACTTAATGAAAAATAGCTTCCGTTTTGGACGGAACTTCATAGGCTGCAATCAAGCCCTGGCCCCCTCGTCTTGACGTGCAATCGAGGCAAATCAAGTCAGCATCTATTAATAATATTTCCTTGGCTCCTTTCATTCCAGCGCATGTCCTACGACTGTCAGGCCTGTGATGGAGCATTGCCTTTATCTCACCCTCGGCCTGCTCTGTCACAGTGATAAACAATTCTAACAAGAATCAGAATAAAGATCTTCCCAGTAGACTGCAGGAGATAGAGGCTCTTTTTTCTCATTTTCTAGACGGCAAAATTTAATCTAGTGCCTGGGCCCTTTTTCCTACCCCCCTCCATAGATATCCTCCACCCTCCCTCCTCCACCCTTCCACCCCCCCATCCTCTTTTTTCTCTTCCTTTTCTCTTTTTTTTCAAGCGTCACATTCAAAGAGATGCAAATTTATCAGAGCTGGGACCTGATCGACTCGAAGCGCAGCGTGAATGTCAAAGCGCGGGCTTTAGAACCTGAGACACCTTCGTCTCTCTCTCTCTCTCTTTCTCTCTCTCGCTCTCTTTCTCTCTCTTTCTCTCTCTTTCCCTCTCTCTCTCTCTCTCTCTCTCTCTCTCTCTCTCTCTCTCTCTCTCTCTCTCTCTCTCTCTCTCTCTCTCTCTCTCTCTCTCTCTCTCTCTCTCTCTCTCTCTCTCTCTCTCTCTCTCTCTCTCTCTCTCTCTCTCTCTCTCTCTCTCTCTCTCTCTGTCTCGCTCTCTCTGTCTCGGTCTCTCTCTCTGCAGAGCCAGTCTAATGAGCAGGAGGACCAGCCCGGGATTGAGGGGAGGAGATGGCGACAGCAAGGCCGCAGCTTCCGTCCATTACCACACACACGCACACTCATTCACACACTGGTAGTAAAAGCCATGGTGGCACCATTTTGATACATAATCATGGAACCCATGGCAGGGGGCTTCTCTGCATGTGTTGGATATTCTCACACCCGGGCAGAATATTAAGCCCTAGGTATTTTCTGCTGGGGGGTTTTCTCAGTAAATGCAAATATGCACTTACATTTTACATTTCAATGTATATCAAATCAATTAATTGAAATGTTATTTCTGAATGTTTAATTGGAATACGCAACATCGTTTCAATGACCATGAATTTCCATCCTAATCATTCAGTCATAATAATAACCATATAGTTTCAGTAAGAGTTGCTGCATAACCATAGCTTGCTATATCAAACCTGTGCTCTGACAGCAACTTGGACAGGTCCACTTGATGAATGTGACTATGGTGAGACCTGAGGACAGACCTGAGGACAAAGTCTGCATCCCAAATGGCACTGGATTCCCTGTGTAGTGCACTACTTTTGACCAGGGCCATAGGGCTCACATCAAAACGTGTGCCCTATATACAGTACACTGTAGGGAATAGGGTGCCATTAGGGGCAGACAGAGTTCCAATGCGAGCGGAGAGTAGTGGTGGGGTTCCCATCTCATCAGAGGTAACAGAAGGTGACAGGCGGGAAGGAAGGCATGCAGTCAATGAGGTGAGAATCCATTGATCAGGTGAGCTGTGTGAAAAGCCTGCTGTGCGGAGATCAGTAGGGTGACCAGGTTTTCTGGTCACTGTGAAAGTGATAAGTGGTGTGCATGGGAAGAAAATGGCTAATATGCATTATTTAGGAATGCAGGTAAGCGTTGTATACAGATATCGCTAATTGGGTATAGTGAGCAATTGCGTTAATTAAGTTGATTCAGTTGAAATCCTTGAAATCTATATTGTTTGATACACTGGACTGAATGTGGTACCTTGTGCTACTGTGCAAAATTACTGAAAGGTGTTTTAATCAAATGTTTGTTGTAATTGTATGTCGCAAATAGTAGGTATGTCTCCACTGTTTGTAAATTGTATCACTATGCGCTACCAATGGGTTTTCAACGTGAATGTCTTGAAAATGTTGAAAATTTTCATAAAACCTTGTGTTTGTACAGTAGTCTCTCTCCTCACCCTGTGAATGGAGCATTCTCGCTATGTGTTTCCTCAAAGCTCTCTATCACCCTCCATTTTCTATTTCCTGTTGCTGATGCATTGAGTGAATTTTTTCGTTATTTTTTGTATTTTTTCTTATTGCTCATAGTGTGGCAAGACTACTTGGTACAGTAACACCAGGAGTCCTGATACTGTATATATATTCAATCTAAATTAACCCAACATGATCCAATAATACTTTATCTTGCAGGATGTAGCCTTGCCTTAGGTAACCGTGGCCAGGAGAGAAGAGCCTGTGTGTAAGATGGATTGGGTGTGAATGTGCGGGTGGCAGGTGAAGTCAAAGCCATGGATGTAGTGGCAGTCGGGGGAAGAGTGGGAGGGAGGGTGAGGGAGTGGATGAAGGGAGGGAAGGAGGGAGGATGAAAGGCTACTCGACACACCGGACAGGTGAGGGATGAGACCAGGGAGAGGAATAGTAAATAAAAAGGAACAGTGAGTGAGTGATTCGTTAGATGGCAAAGGAAGGGAGGAGTCCGTAGTGGGAGTAGGAGGATGGGGGGGTGGAGATGGAGCACCGTGGGTGTCTCTGAGAGTTCCGATGCCAGGGAGGTCCCACCCCACCTGCCTCCCATGCCCAGAAGCTCCTGTCTCTCTCTCCCTCTTTCTCCCTCCAACTACTCCGTGACAGCTTCACACTCCAGATATGTAGAGCCATGGATCGTGCATCTAATCCACCCCCTGTGCCTGATGCAGTTTTAATTGTATGGGAGAGGAGAGAGGGAGGTGAGGGAAAGGGAGGATGGGGGACAGAGATTGAGCTCTCTGGTGGCTGGTGGCTCGGTGGGGGAGGCAGAGCATCGTAACTGCATGGGCAGCTCCCCTGTAATGCCATTTAAGTTAGATAGCTAGCTCTGGTGAAAAAGAAGGCTCCATCCAGCCTATTCAGCGCTGATTGACTTACAGCAAAACGCCATCACCCAACCCAGCATGTCTTTATTGTGACACTTTGGCATCTCTTTTAACCTTTTGTCAATAGGGGGAGCTGTTAGCATTATTTTTTTTTTTACATTTCCAAATTAAACTGCCTCGTACTCAATTCTTGATCGTACAATATGCATATTATTGTTATTATTGGATAGAAAACAGTCTATAGTTTCTATAGGAGTTGAAATTTTGTCTCTGAGTGGTACAGAACAATTTCTACAGCACTTTTCATGACAGGGTTCAGATTTCAGAAATTTTTACCTCTGATCTGGGGTCTGTTTATAAGGCCACAGTGAATGCTATGAAGAAACCGACACTACCTACGTCTTCCTCTGGGTGTCTGTACGTCATCACGTTTTCAATGAAGTCTATGGGACGTTCACAGCCATTATAAATGACAAAAATGTACAGAGACCCCTCTTTCTCAACGTGCGCCTCAAGCGTGAAGGCCATCGGACCTGCCTCGTTCCAAATCGTTTTCTAACCAGCAGTATTTCTCCGGTCATGTTTTCAGTCGTTATAGTTGTTAAAAACATCATAATGTAGTGAATTTTAACCGTTTTATATCAATTTATATCCGTTTAGTGCGATTTTGAGGAATTTCTTTGTCGTGCACTCTGAAAGTTTGGACACGCTTTAGGGTGTCGGTCGTTGGTGATGGACATTTCGAAGGACAGAGGACATCTATCGACCAAAAGACGTTTATAACATAGAAAGGATACATTGCCCAAGAATATGATGGAAGATCAGCTCAAAGTAAGCAATATTTAATATGATAAACCGTGTTTCTGTCGAAATATTTTAAACGCATACATCGCCATTTTGTTTGGTATAGCTTCACTTGGCCAACCCTGTATTGAAAAGTAAGGATAATTTTAAAAATGTAAATCAGCGGTTGCATTAAGAACTAATTTGTCTTTCGATTCCTGTCAACCCTGTATTTTTTAGTCAAGTATATGATTAGCTTTTAATTAAACTAGATCACTCTGATAGATGACGTCAGACATATTGAGGCTTGATTTCCTAGTATTTTCATTGTGTAACCACGGTTTTGTATGGCTAAATATGCACCTTTTCGAACAAACTGTATATGTATGTTGTAAAATGATGTTACAGGAGTGTCATCGGAAGAATTCTGAGAAGGTTAGTGAAAAAATTAATATCTTTTGGCGGTGATTACGTTATAGCGCTCTTTGCCTGGAATCGATGCTCTGGTAACGTTTTCACATGTGGTATGCTAACTTATCGATTTATTGTGTTTTCGCTGTAAAACGCTTAGAAAATCTGAAATATTGTCTGGAATCACAAGATCTGGGTCTTTCCATTGCTATGCTTTGTCTATTCTTATGAAATGTTTTATGATGAGTAAATTGGTCATACACGTTGCTCTATCTAGTAATTCTAGTGGATTTGTGATGGTCGGTGCAATTGTAAACTGTGATTTCTACCTGAAATATGCACTTTTTTCTAACAAAAACTATCCTATACCATGAATATGCTATCAGACTGTCATCTGATGGTTTTTTTTATAGGTTATTGGCTATCAATATCTTAGTTGAGCCGAATTGGTGATAGCACCTGAAGGAGTAAGAAACTGATGGAGTTAGAATAGTGGTGTATTTTGCTAACGTGTTTAGCTAATAGATTTACATATTTTGTCTTCCCTGTAAAACATTTTAAAAATCTGAAATGGTGGCTTTATTCACAAGATCTGTATCTTTCATCTGGTGTCTTGGACTTGTGATTTAATGATATTTAGATGCTACTATCTACTTCTGAAGCTATGCTATCTATGCTAATCAGTGTGTGGGGGGTGGGGGGTGCTCCCGGATCCGGGTTTCTGAGGCAGTAAAAGTTAATGACTGACAGAGAAGAATACAACTGGAAGGCTCAGAACCCTCCCAAACTCTTTACTGGGTAACATGTAAATTGCCCTTATACCTAGATGTTTAACTACCCTTTACTCAATTGGAATAAGTGAGCATGGTGCTTATTATCATGAGATACAGTCAGCCTGTACACAACTATGTGTACAGGCTGACTACAACTACCATTTTTTTTCATTTCATTCCAACGCTAATTTGTTGTGATAATATAATCTAGTAACACAAGGACCTGTTAGCATTGCACTGCGCCTGCTATAACATCTGCTAAACTGTGTATGCGACCAATAAAGTTTGATTTGATTTGAAAATACCTGACAACAATAAACAGCAATATTATACCTGGCAGCAGTCTCCTGTTCATCAACAAAGAGATATTAGGTCAATAAGAGGTATAGTATATTGTCACCCAAGACAAACACAGACACTATTTCAAAATGATTTTGATGCAGAGGCTGTATGTTCATTTTAGTCCTGTACCATGTAGCCATGGAAGCTAGAATAACAACAGACAAAGGTTGCCAGAGTACTGACATTTTCATTTGCGTGAGTTGGATAATTCCTATGGTACTGCCAAATTGCTGCTCTCCTCTTCATGCATATTAAAGAAACTTGTCATCCGGACGTTACATAGGAGCACAAAAGATAAGAGTCTGGGGCCCTCCAGGGCAACTCTCCCTGAGCCTTCAGAGTGCTAAGATTATAACCATAAAAATGTCCAATTTAGAGAAAAATGCTTGGTTTTAGTGTGTTTTGCATAAAAGCCAGTGCTTTTAAATTGCTCACACTGAAAAGACAAATGGGCTATCCATGGTAAAGTGAAATTGACACTAGATGTCGAACAAAAGGGGGAAAGAAAAAACCCATGTAATATGATAGCCATTAAGGATTGTGTGCTTCATGAAAAGACACCATTCAGCAAAAGTGTGGAGAGTTTTTGATACATTGAATTCAAGTTCAAATGGTGGACTTGAACTGCATACAATAGACCATCTTTCACAATGAGAACACTCATCCATCCAGTTTCTCTAAACTTCGGTAACATTACCAAACTCACTTAGTGAACACATGCTTTATCTATAATTTCTCTACCAAGAAAATCAAGACACCATTTGCCTGTAAGTGTCAGGTATGTAGTTGCACCTTTCTCTCTTCATGCAAAGTACATCCAGACACCTTGAATCCGAAGTTAAACCACCTATACTGTGGCATCATGCTTATCTGTTCCAAGTTTTTAAAGTTTTAAAATGTGATGACAGTAAACCTATAACTAGTCTGGCAGATAGCTCTCCTTCCTCACTGCATGGATTAAACCTGCCATCTTATGTTAATGTGTCCCTGGTGCTTTCTGTTCCTATATAAGTGGAATTATTCTGTATTATTGTTATAAGGCATCCGTTACCGATAAATCCCTACATAATTGGTGCCCACTGTGAGGAATGTACTCACTACCTTCTAAATATAAATTGTTACTGTATGGTTAAAATATTGTCTATAAATAATATAAGATATCTTTTCTATAGATAAGATAATGTATAAGGGTTAAGCGAACTCATATGTTTAAGGTAACTCGTAAGTATTTTCCTCTTAGAATACAATTTTTGTCGAAACAATGGCCTGGTGCCCATATTTGATCATTTATGAATGTGTCCCTGGAAATAAATAATTTACAAAATCCTGAAAGACCTCCCAAGGAGACAGCAGTTTTGTGTTCTGTCATCATCCAAATTATTGTGGGATTATTGATCAACTTTTTATAAAAAACTTTTTCACTCAGGTTTTAGGTGAGGTGAGGCAATTTATGGAAATATCTCAGTATCCTGTGTGCACTGGAGCCAAAGCGGATTTGCAGGCAGATACGTGCTACATTCCACAATGCCAAGCCACCAAATAGGTAAACAAGGGCGTGTGTATTGGAAAATAACACCCTGGGAATGGTCTGCACCGCCGTACAGCGGTTCAACGTTCTCCGGAATATGATTTTATAAATCCTTCAAAAAATTATAATAACCCAGATAAGCTCTGGGCTTAAGTGATCCGAGGAATCAGTGGTTTGAGAGTTTAACATCAGTTTCTCCAGACGTAATTCTGATGCAAATGTGTGTGAAGACTCGGAGATAAATGCCTTTGGATGGTGAATGAGGTCCAGGTGGGAGTGTTATTTATACCTTTCAGGGAGAGAATCGTATCATCAGGTGAAAATACACATAGAGAAAGAAGAAGTAGAGAAAAAAATCTAATCCTAAACAAAACACGGATGGCAGCTGTGCTGACTCACCTTTTAGTGGCATTGTGACAGGCTTTGCACTATTTCATATGGGGTGTCATCCTTGGTCCTCGTCTCTCCATACCTCCCTCCCATCCCTTCATATTCCCTCAGTCCCCCACTTTTAACATGCGTGATTGGACTTGTTCTTCTGTCTCTATAACCAATGTGAGGCCTTGAGGAACAAGAGTGACCTGATCAGGAAAAACTCTGGGCACTATTAGGTTTATTTCACAGCTACGCTACTCCCTACTAGGTTTATTTCATAGCTACTCTACACCCTATTAGGTTTATTTCATAGCTACTCTACTCCCTATTAGGTTAATTTCATAGCTAAGCTACCCCCTATTAGGTTAATTTCATAGCTATGCTACTCTACACCCTATTAGGTTTATTTCATAGCTACGCTACTCCCTATTAGGTTAATTTCATAGCTATGGTACTTTCTATTGGGTTAATTTCATAGCTACGCTACTCCCTATTAGGTTAATTTCATAGCTATGCTACTCTACACCCTATTAGGATAATTTCATAGCTATGCTACTTTCTATTGGGTTTATTTCATAGCTACTCTACTCCCTATTAGGTTAATTTCATAGCTATGCTACCTTCTATTGGGTTTATTTCATAGCTACTCTACTCCCTATTAGGTTAATTTCATAGCTATGCTACTCCCTATTAGGTTTATTTCATAGCTATGCTACTCTACACCCTATTAGGTTAATTTCATAGCTATGCTACTTTCTATTGGGTTTATTTCATAGCTACTCTACTCCCTATTAGGTTAATTTCATAGCTATGCTACTTTCTATTGGGTTTATTTCATAGCTACTCTACTCCCTATTAGGTTAATTTCATAGCTATGCTACTCCCTATTAGGTTTATTTCATAGCTATGCTACTCCCTATTAGGTTTATTTCATAGCTACGCTACTCCCTATTAGGTTTATTTCATAGCTACGCTACTCCCTATTAGGTTTATTTCATAGCTATGCTACTCCCTATTAGGTTTATTTCATAGCTACGCTACTCCCTATTAGGTTTATTTCATAGCTACGCTACTCCCTATTGGGTTTATTTCATAGCTACTCTACTCCCTATTAGGTCTATTTCATAGCTACTCTACTCACTATTAGGTCTATTTCATAGCTAGACTACTCTACTCACTATTAGGTTAATTTCATAGCTATGCTACTTTCTATTGGTTTATTGCATAGCTAGGGTACTCTACTCACTAGCAGGGTTATTTTTTTATAGCTAATCTACTCTGTGGAATACCATGCTATTTCCTTGCTATTTGCATAGACAGTAGGAATACGTTACAGCAGAAGGAGTTGAATTAACTTCGCTCAATCATCCTCTCTTTTCAACAGTAATGTAAAGCACTTAAGGAATGTAAACGTTGATAGACACTCTACATGTCATGGGTACCCAAATCCCGATCACGCTCTCATTTGTACGTAGTGTTAATTACAATCTGATGTAACGTCACCTAATGCCTTTCAAATTAACTCCTCAAATGTCCTCTTTCTAAACCGTGACTCAAAAGAGAATAGAGGGTGATATTAGAAAGAGAAAAGCAACAATCATATCATCTTTTGCCTTTGTGATACAGTGATCATTTTTATCTGTTATTGCCAGTGTCATGCCTTTTTAAAATGAAATACCCCCCTACCGTTTCTCTTTCCTCAAAGACCATCACTAGCCATTTTAAGCTATTGCTTATAATTGCCTTGACAAACCTGGGCTTCATCTCAATTAGCACCTGAATAGGCTGTTGTGGGTTTAATACGAAGCCGTTAGTCCACCAGGATAATGTAGGTGATGGGTAAAATGCAATTGAATTCCTAAGTGCCTGCGAAGGCCTACTTTGTTTGCCAATCAACGGTAGACCAGAGGCTTTTTGTTTCACGGTGGTACCTTTTGGGTTTCCTAATGGATTCGAGTCCTGCCCCCAGGCGAGGGGCGACACTCAGCCACCCCATTGTCTCTACTGCTCCCCTCCCTTGGGGGGGGGGGGGGGGGGGGGGCACGGGGAACGAACATGGAGGAATTAAACAGAAAAATTAATGAAATTACAGAAACCCGTTTTATAGCCAGATTTAATTTGGAGAGGAGAGAGAGATCCTGGGGGGTAAAGAAGCATTTAAATGCAGAACAGTGTCGTAGAGACATCCAGCAGAGAAGAGGATGGGTATAAGGATGTGTATGGGACCAACTGACTGGATTTTAGGTGACCGGCAGGGACTGGGGAGTTTGTTAGGATCAAAATAAATATGATAGGCGGAAAGCCCAGATAAAAAGTTAGAGGACAACCCACCTCAGTCTTCTGAAAACTAACCCTGGGATAGCTTTCCAAGAGGTGTTACGTGTCGTAGACGTCTCGGTGACTTAAATCTGCTTAAAATAATCAGAGGCAAGGTTTCAATATCGCTGTCCTTAGATGATCCCCAACCAAATTTACTGAGCCTGAGCAATTTTGACAATGATTTTTTTCGTATTTTCGTTTAAAAAAAAAATTGATTAGATTTTGTGCCACTGTCCTACACAACATAACCCATAATGTCAAAGTGGAATTATGTTTTTCAAATAATTTTTACAAATTAATAAAAATGAGAAGTTGAAATGTCCAGTGGCGTGTATTCATGGATGCCAAGGGAAGCCAGGCTTCCCAACATATTTGACCAATAAAAACATTTAAATGATAAAATAATGTTTATTTAGTCTCTCTGTGTTTTCATCATTTTCTGTCTAAGCGTCTGAATCTCACCTGAGAAAATATCCAAGTGAGGGAAAGGGTGCCTTTCTGTCTCAGTATGTGTATCCCGTGTATCAGATGCTATCTGGAACAAAATAGTATGACATGTTGCCGCAGTAGCATTTTATTGATTGATGCCAGCAAACATTTGGCCCATCTTGTTAAAAAAAATACGAAATAATTAGCCAATCAACATTGAGCTGAGCTCAACTGTGGGTTGTCCTGGCGAAGCAAAACGCCCCCAAGGGAGGCCAGTTTCAATATGGCTTCACACCAATCAAATCACATCCTAAGCAAAACATCTTCATTGTCAGAAAAACATGTCTGTTTTTGGTCTGCCTGTGTTGATGTCCTGCAGTAGCTATCTTGCCAAATCAGCCCTTTCTTAAGCCATGGATGGAGATGGGGATTTGGATTTGTGGTTTTGACTTCATTCTCTGTACAGGCCAATGATTATGATGTCGATTCTGCTCTAAGCATACAGTAAATTCATATATTGTGCAACTGGCCTGAGATGATTGAATTTCAATACGTAGCCTAAATGTAGCCTATTAGGCTCACATTAACTAGCTAACTTTGCTGGTTCATTGTTGCCCATGCGAGGAAGTTAGGCTAGCAAGCACTTTAGCTAGGTAACAACAAAAGCTAAAAGCATACTGTATGACAGAGCCATAGACTGTTTTACCATCAGGAAAGAGAGGAGGATAGCATTGGGGTGAGTCAACTTGTTTTTTTAAACTTACGCGCGCACACACGCATGCACGCACACACCCACAGAGGCAGAAATGATAATAAAACGTTTTTTGGTATATTTAAGTTTGCGTTCAGTGTATTAAACTTAGCATATACAGTATAGCCTTGTTGATTTTATGATCTTTAAATGTTTGAGTTGAAATGGTGCTGGAATAGCGGAGGTCAGTGCTCCTGCTGTCTTTGTGCTGACTTTAGGTAAGTCTGTGGTCCTAAATAAGTCGTTGTTTAGTAAATTGTCGAAAACATTAACTTGCTTGACCATGCTGCAGGTCATATAACAGTTTGTTACATGCAATAATTGCTTTGTGGACTTCTTCAGACAGATGCTGCTCTCCGGTTTTGTGATGAAACGAAATAATGTGTAGTTGATTTATTCCACCACTTTGTGACGGTTGTCTTTTTGTTGTCACTGCTTCAATGTATGTCACAGTGGTGTCTGAACGCAAGGGTTGTAGAGGAAACAATGCAAATATCACCACATAGGTTGTAGTATGGCTTTTTTACTGGCTTGACTTGGCTTCCTCATTGACATTACCCATGCAACGCTACTGGAAATGTTTTGAGTCAATAACTATTCAACCCCGTTGTTATGGCAAGTCTAAATAAGTTCAGGAGTAAACATTTGCTGAAAAAGTCTCATAATAAGTCGCATGGACTCAATCTGTGTGCAATAATAATGTTTAACATGATTTTTGAAGGACTACCTCATCTTTGTGTCCCACACATAAGGTGCATACGGAAATTTTTGTGACCCTTTGATTATTTTCACATTTTCATACGTTACAGCCTTATTCTAAAATGGATAAAATTGTTTTTTTTCCCCCGTCATCAATCTACATACAATACCAGATGATGAAAAAGCAAAACTTTTTTTTTTTTTTATTGTAACATATGTATAAAAAATAAAAACTGAAATATCACATTTACATAAGTATTCAGACCCTTTACTCAGTACTTTCTTGAAGCACCTTTGGTAGCGATTACAGCCTGGAGCCTTCTTGGGTATGACTCTACATGTTTGGCACAAATGTACTTGGGGAGTTTCTCCCATTCTTCTCTGCAGATCCTCTCAAGTTCTGTCAGGTTGGATAGGGAGGGTTGCTGCACAGCTATTTTCAGGTCTCTCCAGAGATGTTTGATTGGGTTCAAGTCCGGGCTCTGGCTGGGCCACTCAAGGACATTCAGAGACCTGTCCCAAAGCCACTCCTGCATTGTTTTGGCTGTGTGCTTTGGGTCATTGTCCTGTTAGAAGGTGAACCTCGATCCTGACTAGTCTCCCAGTCCCTGCCGCTGAAAAACATCCCCACAGCATGACGCTGCCACCACCTTGCTTCACCATAGGAATGGTGCCATGTTTCCTCCAGACATGACGCTTGGTATTCAGGCCAAAGAGTTCAATCTTGGGGCCTCCCGAGTGGAGCAGAGGTCTAAGGCACTGCATTGAAGTGCTAGCTGCATCACTACAGATCCTGGTGCAATCCCAGGCTGTGTCGCAGCCGGTGGAGACCGGGAGACTCATGAGGTTGTGCACAATTGGCCCCGCGCACCTGCGACTCCTGTGACGGGCCGGGTGCAATGCATTGGTGCGGCTGACATTCGGTTTAAGCGAGCATTGTGTCAAGAAGCAGAGCGGCTTGATGGGGTCGTGTTTCGGAGGACGCGTGGCTCTCAACCTTTGCCTCTCCCGAGTCCCTTACGGAATATTGCTTCTCATGGTCTGAGAGTCCTTTAGGTGCCTTTTGGCAAACTCCAAGTGGGCTGTCATGTGCCTTTGACTGAGGAGTGGCTTCAGTCTGGCCACTCTACCATAAAGGCCACGTTGGTGGAGTGCTGCAGAGATGGTTGTCCTTCTGGAAGGCTCTCCCATCTCCACAGAGGAACTCTAGAGCTCTGTCAGAGTGACCATCGGATTCTTGGTCACCTCCCTGATCAAGGCCCTTCACCCCTGATTGCTTAGTTTGGCCAAGTGGCCAGCTCTAGGTGCCCTTCCCCAGATCTGCGACTCAACACAATCCTGTCTCGCAACACTAAGACATTTCCTTCGACCTCATGGTCGAATTTATTTAATTTTTTAATTTTTCTTTTATTTCACCTTTATTTAACCATGTAGGCCAGTTGAGAACAAGTTCTCATTTATAACTGTGACCTGGCCAAGATAAAGCAAAGCAGTGCGACAACAACAACACAGAGTTACACATTTACATTTTACATTTAAGTCATTTAGCAGACGCTCTTATCCAGAGCGACTTACAAGTTGCACACATGAACAAACATACAGTCAATAACACAATAGAAAAATTGATGTACAGTGTGTGCAAATGTAGAAGATTAGGGAGGTAAGGCAATAAATAGGCCATAGAGGCGAAGTACAATTTAGGACTAACACTGGAGTGATAGATGTGCAGATGATGATGCGCAAGTAGAGATACTGGGGTGCAAAAGCGCAAGAGGATAAATAACAATATGGGGATGAGGTAGTTGGGTTTGCTATTTACAGATTGTCTGTGTACAGATACAGTGATCGGTAAACTGCTCTGACAGCTGATGCTTAAAGTTAGAGAGGGAGATATAGGACTCCAGCTTCAGTGATTTTAGCAATTCATTCCAGTCATTGGCAGCAGAGAACTGGAAGGAAAGGCGGCCAAAGTAAGTGTTGGCTTTGGGGATGACCAGTGAAATATACCTGCTGGAGCACGTGCTACGGGTGGGTGTTGCTATGGTGACCAGTGAGCTGAGATAAGGCGGGGCTTTACCTAGCAAAGACATATAGATAACCTGGAGCCAGTGGGTTTGGCGACGAATATGTAGTGAGGGCCAGCCAACGAGAGCATGCAGGTCGCAGTGGTGGGTAGTATATGGGGCATTGGCGACAAAACAGATGGCACTGTGATAGACTGCATCCAGTTTGCTGAGTAGAGTGTTGGAGGCTATTTTGCAAATGACATCACCGAAGTCAAGGATCGGTAGGATAGTCAGTTTTACGAGGGTATGTTTGGCAGCATGAGTGAAGGAGGCTTTGTTGCAAAATAGGAAGCCGATTCTATATTTAACTTTGGATTGGAGATGCTTAATGTGAGTCTGGAAGGAGAGTTTGCAGTCTAAAGTTGTAGAAACATCTCAAGGATGATCAATGGAAACAGGATGCACCTGAGCTAAATTTCGAGTCTCATAGCAAAGCGTCTGAATACTTACGTAAATAAGGTATTTCTGTTTTGTTAGTTTTTCACATTTGCAAAAATGTCTAAATACCTGTTTTCGCTTTGTCATCATGTGGTATTGTGTGTAGATTGATGAGGACATGTTTGTATTTAATCCATTTTAGAATAAGGCTGTAACGTAACTAAATGTCGAAAAAGTCAAGGGATCTGAATACTTTCCCGAATGCACTGTACAATTATTAAGGTCCCTTAGTTAAGCAGTGAATTTCAAAAACAGATTCAAATACAAAGACCACGGAGGTTTTCCAATGCCTCGCAAAGAAGGGCACCTATTGGTAGATTGGTAAAAATAAATTAAAAGCAGACATTGAATTTATTCATTGGTGTATCAATACACCCAGTTAGCAAAAAGATACAGGTGTCCTTCCTAAATAAGTTGCCGGAGAGGAAGGAAACCACTCAGGAATTTCACTATGAAGCCAATGGTGACTTTAAAATAGTTTAATGGCTGTGACAGGAGATAACTGAGAATGGATCAACAACATTGTAGTTACTCCACAATACTAACCTAAATGACAGAGCGAAAATAAGGAAGCTTGTACAGAATACAAATATTCCAAAACATGCATCATGTTTGCAACAACGCACTGAAGTAAAACTGCAAATAATGTGCAAATCAATACATTTTTTATCCTAAATACAAGTGTTATGTTTGGGGCAAATTCAATACAACACATTACTGAGTACCACTCTTCATATTTTCAAGCATAGTGATGGCTGCATCATGTTATGGGTATGCTTGTAATCGTCAACGACTGGGGAGTTTTTCAGGATAAAAAATAAACGTAATGGAGCTAAGCACAGGCAAAATCTTAGAGGAGCACCTGGTTCAGTCTGCTTTCCACCAGACATTGGGAGTTTAATTCACATTTCAGTAGAACAATAACCTAAAACACAAGGCAAAATCTACACTGGAGTTGTTTACCAAGAAGACAGTGAATGTTCCTGAGTGGCTGAGTTACAGTTTTGACTTAAATCAGCTTTAATATCTCTGGCAAGACCTGAAAATGGTTGTCTGGCAATGATCAACTACCAATATGACAGAGAATGAAGATTGTTTTAAATAATGGGCAAATGTTGCACAATCCAGGTGTGGAAAGCTCTTAGAGGCTTACCCAGAAAGACTCACAGCTGTAATCGTTGCCAAAGGTGCATCTACAAATCAGTGACCCAGGTGTGTGAATACTTATGCAACTTAGATATTTCTGTATTTTCATTTTCAATACATTTGCAAACACTTCTAAAAACCTCTTTTCACTTTGTCTTTGTGGGGTAGAGTAGATGGGTGAGTTTTTTAAATTTAAGTCTAGGGGTATGAATACTTTCTGCAGGCACTTAGGAGTTGTCTTAAGAGTTGTGCAAATCGGTAGAATCTTCATGAAAACAATTCACAGCTGTAATGGCTGCCAAAGGTGCTTCCACCAATCAACAACTCAGGGGGTGGAGACTTATACAATTAAGTCATTACTGTCTTTTCCATTTTGGAGGGAACATTTTTGATAACTTGCTTTAATTTTGAAAATGTGGAGTAGGTTGTGTAGAAATGTAGGAAAACATTTAATGAAATCCCTTTTTAGATTTAATTTTAAGGCAGCAAAATGCGAAAAGTTCAAGGGAGCTTTGACTTTCTATAGGTATTGTATGTGTGCACTCTCATGCTTCTGTCTGTAATGGACACAGATAATAGCATACAGTATTGCCGAGCCGATATTCCGAGCCTGTGCAGCGGCATCTCTTCCAGACCTTCATCCTATCCCAGTATTCCAGAGGGAATCTGTCCCAGCCTGAGGGATGAGGAATGGCCTTAATGAAGTCGGACAAGCCGGAATACATGCATAAAAAAGATTTTAAATATTGATATGATGTCACAACGTAGCCGCATAATATTGGAATGGCAAATTGGTTAGTGGCTGGGCTGTCTTGATGGCCTGATGCGTCTAATACAGTGAGAGAGTGGAATGATTAGCCTCATCACGATTGATTGTGTATTCCGTGGGAGGCGCAAACACAAAAAGACGGCACCATTTGAATCAGGGGTCCCCATCTCTTCGCTGTATCATATGCAATGCAACTTCGGTGGGCGGTGAATGTGATTATTTATTATGAATTTATTTTGGGACTCTGAATTATTCAGGGGCATATGTAATTAACAGCTATTGAATTTATATCATACTGCCTTGCAAAGTATTAATGGAGCTTTATTAAAGAGCTTCATCAAGTGACAGAAGGAGGCTTTCACAGGACAGAAACAAATGGTTGTGTGATCCTTCACACACAGGGCCACAGGCACGATTGATGGCCAACTACGTGCACACAGGTCCCAATTTCTAATAGCAGGTCGGAACTCTGAACTTTCATCTTGTCCATGACCTTTGACCCTGACATTACACATCATTAAGGACAGGAGTTTCTGCTGAACGTGTGATCTGACTAAGAAAACTATTATAGTGTATAACCAGGGCCCAGAGTTTTTCCTGGTCAGGTCATGTAGTCAGGCAAAACTCCTGGCCCTACCTATCATGACACTACCTATAATGACAGGAGGTTCATTATTTTGGTCTTTGACCCACCACTAGGGTTGCGAAATTCCCGTCACTTCCCAAAATGTCCAGTTTCTTCAGAAATCCTGGTTGAAAGTTTCACGGAATCAGGAGAGAATAATTGCTGGAAATCCGGAATCCTTCAACTAGAATTCCTGGAAAACCTGGGAATTTTGGGAAAGTTTGTGTAATTTTGCAACTCTACTCACCATTTAAGATCAGGAGCACTTTATAGATATGAAGGAAGAAGCTTTGAGATGTGAAGAAGGCGCCAGAACTCAACAACAACATGCAATGCCAGGGTGGGAACTAAACTAGTTTAGATCTGGGATGCTGGGGCAGGCGACGGGCGAAGTGAGGGGATAGATGAAAGGGGAGAGGGAGAGAGAGAGAGAGAGAGAGAGGGAGGAGGGTTATGTTGAACATTGCATAAACATGAGGGACACGCAAAGTTTCCAAGCCGTGTAGAGTGCTCCAGCTCGTTTACTTTGAGCTTGTGGTTAAAATAAATCTTGAGGTCAAACTTCAGGCCCATCCACTCAAGCGTGGGTCAGTGTTAAATTATTCACCATGTCTGGAAAGGGGAGGGAGGTGCCAGTTACTCACTGGAGAGCGGTATTGAGTCTAAAATGTGTACACACCATCCATTTTCAGCCTGGCTAGAGACGCAGACACTTGTTTATTTAAATCAGAATCTGACTGACTGACTGAGACCCGGCCTCGTGGATGTTGTGAAAAACACGAAATAGAATAACATGTTTTAGTCTCACTGCTTCATGATTCCCTCATAGGTTGCATCCCAAATGGTACCCTATTTCCTATATAGTGCATTACTTTTGACCAGACCCCTATGGGTCCTGGTCAAAAGTAGTGCACTATATTATAAGGGGAAATCATGCATTTTGGGAGCAACCATAGACATTAGTCAAGAGGCCCTGAGCTTGAGATGAACCTTGATCTCATTATCTGGGTGATCAATTAGTTCATATTAATACTGAATATTTCCTGTCTTTGGTTGACATGGTGCTTACAAGGCTACCAATGGCCACTCCGGTGTTACTTGGATTTATATTTTTAGCCTACACCGGTAGAGCCAGAAGAGGACTTTTTCCTAGCCACCGTGCTTCTGCCTCTGCATTGCTTGCTTTTTGGGATTTTAGGCTGTGCATCTGTAAAGCACTTTGTGACAAATACTGATTTTTAAAAACGTATTTATGAATTCAATTGAAATGTCAGTACACTACAGTATGTACAGTGCAAGTATTCAGACCCATTGACTTTTTCCACATTTTGTTACGTTACAACATTATTCCTAAATTTATTTAATTGTTTTTTTCCCCTCATCAATCTACACACAATACACCATAATGACAAAGCAAAAACAGGTATTTAAACATTTTAGCAAATGTATTAAAAATACTAAACTGTATCCAAGTATCCAGGCCCTTTACTCAGTACTTTGTTGAAGCACCTTTGGCAGCGATTACAGCCTTGAGTCTTCTTGGGTATGGCACACCTGTATTTGGGGAGTTTCTCCCATTCTTCTCTGCAGATCCTCTCAAGCTCTGTCAGGTTGGATAGGGAGCATCGCAGTACAGCTACTTTCAGGTCTCTCCAGAGATGTTTGATCATGTTGAAGTCCAAGCTCTGGCTGGGCCACTCAAGGATATTCAGCGACTTGTCCCGAAGCCACTCCTGCGTTGTCTTGGCTGTGTGCTTAGTGTCGTTGACCTGTTGGAAGATGAACCTTCGCCCCAGTCTGAGGTCCTGAGGGCTCTGGAGCAGGTTTTCATCAAGGATCTCTCTGTTCTTTGCTCCGTTCATCTTTCCCTCGATCCTGATTAGTCTACCAGGTTTTTCAGTACCACTGAAAAACATCCCCACTGCGTGATGCTGCTACCACCATACTTCAAAGTAGGGATGGTGCCAGGTTTCCTCCAGACGTGACGCTTGGCATTCAAGCCAAAGACTTCAATCTTGGTTTCATCAGACCAGAGAATCTTGTTTCTCATGGTCTGAGAGAGCTGTCATTTGCTTTTACCGAGGAGTGGCTTGCGTCTGGCCACTCTACCATAAAGGCCACATTGGTGGAGTGCTGCAGAGATGGTTGTCCTTCTGGAAGTTTCCCCCATCTCCACAGAGGAGCTCGGGAGCACTGTCAGAGTGACCATCGGGTTCTTGGTCACCTCCCTGACCAAGGCCCTTCACCCACGATTAATCGGTTTGGGGTAGCCAGCTCTATGAAGAGTCTTGGTGCTTCCAAACTTCTTCAATTTAATAATGATGGAGGCCACTGTGTTCTTGGGAACCTTCAGTGCTGTAGAAATGTTTTGGTACCCTTTCCCAGATCTGTGCCTCGACACAATCCTGTCTCGGGGCTCTATGGACAATTCCTTCGACCTCATGGCTTGATTTTTGCTCTGACATGCACTGTTAACTGTGGGACCATATATAGACAGGTGTGTCTTTCCAAATCATGTCCATTCAATTGAATTTACCACAAATGGACTCAAATCAAGTTGTAGAAACATCTCAAGGATGATACATTGAAATGTGATGCACCTGAGCACAATTTCAAGTCTCATAGTAAAGGGTCTGAATACTTATGTAAATAAGGTTATTCTGTTTTGTTTTTTTATACATTTGCAAAAATGTCTAAAAACCTGTTGTCTCTTTGTCATTACGGGCTATTGTGTGTAGATTGATGAGGAAAATGTTTTTTAATCAATTTTAGAATAAGGCTGTAACGTAACTAAATGTAGGGAAAAAATCAAGGGGTCTGAAAACTTTCCAAATGCTCTGTATATATGAATGGGAGACGAGGGCTTGTCACATGTATGGACTAGTTGTCACAAAGCTCTTTCTCGTCAATTGAAAATGTGGTATGACAAATTCAACAACACCACCATGTGAGCATCCCTTACCATAAATAAGGCAGGAGTGTGGTCAATTTTATTTAAATTCAGTAATTTCAGTAAATTCAAATTCAAATAAATAAAACAAATCTCATATAGACGCATTGAGGAAAATTTGAATTTCTGTTTACTCCCGAATTGACTAAATTGAAGTGGAATTGACCCAAACCATGCTATTGAGTTTTAACTGTCAAAATATCCAATATTTAGGATTTAACATTTGACTCAGGACTTTACATTACCATACTGTACAGTAGGTCAACTATACAAGTACTGTATAATATGGGCACAGTGAGCGATATGTTCAGTATATTAATATACAAATACATGAGTATCTATTGTACCACATAGGGGATGTTATGTATGGCTCAGAGAAGATATATCCCATTCCAATAGTGAACAGAGTCCCAGTACTTCTCTGGTCCCTCCCAGTCCATGCATTACACACCCTCCTTATTAATTAATCCCAACCAGGAGTAAATTTCAATCACCAACCCTGACATGCTCACTACATTTCTCCCATTGCTCCATTCTTCTTTTTTTCTCTCGTTTTCTCCATTCCAAGGCATTTCTAGGGTTAACATGCTAATTCTGCTTCATGAGGTCTGACGGAGCCCACTCTCCAACACTTACATCTGTTCAACAATTATTAGACCGATTTTGTCATAAAAAATTCAACACCTCTGAGTGTCGCACCAGTGGAACCTGAAAATTTATGCAGCGAATGGAATAGTGAATTTCTCAAAGGAACAGGGAAAGGGCTAAAAACACAGATTTACTTTAACATTCTCCAATTAAGCATGGAGGCGTAGTGGGCTGACTGTGTCTCGGGGTCAAACCAGTGGTCTGAGAATAGACCCCGGATCTCTCCGAATCATAAACCCAGTGGAGGTTCAGCGGAGTAGTTACTGTATTGTGGGTAGTAGTGTGCTGCACACTACTGTAAGAGCTCAATTATACTACAGTAGGACTACAGAGCACCTTCCAGACATGGCGCCAAGATAAAGTGACTAAGGGGGCAGTTGAAATCAGCGAGGGGGCTACATTTCGGGGGCTTCTTGAATTGGAATTATATTGAATTCTGCTAATAATCACGCTATACCACAATAAAAAGTTCAAATGCAGAGACTCTGAGATCATTGAGTGCTTTTGAAATCCGTAGCCTATCTCTGCTGCGCTGTATCAGCACAATGGACAGCGCTGTACAGCTAGGCCATTTTGGTAATGAATATAGGCTACAAGATAGATAGAATTCCCCTATTACAAACAGCCTATGTAAATTTGGCCGTCTTTCCAAAATAATGCAAACTAAACCCTGAAAGTAGTAGCGTAGTTATTCATGCGTGCAAACAAAAATACTGAATAACAGTTTAGAATAGAATACCGACACAACTGCGAATGAGGAAAGAACGTGAACAGAACAAAACAGTGGTACCAAGTAGTAGGCCTAGGAAACAAAATATAATATTGATAAAGGCATGACACAATCTATATTTAGGCTAGTTACATTAACGCTAAACAATCACAGCAAATGAAAGGAGAATGGAGATCAAAATAATCTAAACATAGCCTACAGCCTACTACAGTGAGATGCAGCCATGCACAGCTGTCTCGCCAAATAAATAGGCCTGTACAGGCCCTCTTCAAACATGAAGAATCATACCGCACTCTCATGAGCTCAGCAACACGTTGTGATATGGCACAATACACTTCTGTGAATCAAATCTGACCCTTGTAATCAATTAGGTAATGCCAGCCTACCATAAACATGTTTCCAATATGTACAGTTCCATTTACAGTAACGAAAACCAAGAAGCTACAAAGAAAACCATGATAGAATGTAGCCTAAATATTTCTATAATGAGCCATACCAATATGTAGCTATACCCAGGGGCATCGTTTGGGTCAGTGCATTGAAATTATATTGAATTCTGCTTATATCACGCTACAACACAATAAACATAAAAGTACAACAACAAAAAATGCTTCAGACCAAGAAGTGACAGGTTCAATGGCACGAAATCGCTCTGCGCTCTATCAGCACCATGGACAGCGCCCTGAACACTAAAGCAAGATTTAGATTTTTTTTTAAAGAACCAGCTAGACTGTTTCAATCGTACCTTTTCATAAGACTTGTAGCTTCCTTGATTAGTTGAGCTTTCCCCGGGTGTAGCACGCTTCTTCTGTGCTGACTGAACACGTTTGTCAAAGTGGAAAATGAGTTCTCGCATGTGGCTGTGGACACCCCAAAAGTCAGTCCATGTTTCAGTTTAGTGAGCACGGTAGGCTTAGCGGAGAGAGGCCCAGAGAATCGTTCCGTGAAATGCTTACTTACGAGCCCTTAACCAACAATGCAGTTTTAAGAAAATAGAGTTAAGAAAATATTTACTAATAAACTAAATAGCAGTCTTCCAGTTAGAATACCTAGCTTGGGTGAAGGAATTGTCTGCGTTAGCTTTGAACCCAACACAGAACATTTGACATGGGAAACAAAATGCTGCAGCTGCAGTAACCCAGTATTACAGCCACTCTCTTTCTATGAAACAGTTGCTATTAAATTAACCTTTTTGGACAGAAAATCTGCAGCTAGGATAGGATTCTAGGCTAACCCTGGCTGGCTCCTCTGTTCCACGATCATCAGGAACAGTTGGAGGTGGAGGCGGCTGTGTGGAGACATTATCCTGGCGGCGCTTGTGGTAGAATCTGCACATGGAGCTAACTGGAGCTCGGCAGCATCATCGCGGCTGGGCTTGGCAGAGGCCTCGTGGTTTGATGCTGCTGCTGTTCATCACTCTCCGTCTAGTTTGTTTGGGTACTTTGGCAAAGCCAATTTCTGACATCCATTGTGGCAGATTAGCTGGTTTGAGCTAGCTAAATAGGCAAAGGCTAATAACACTAACGCTTTATACAGTTAGCTAAGAGTGAAGCAGCTGCAACGATAAACTTGACCCCACCCTTTTAAATCAACATAAAATATTTCAGGCAGAGGTGTATCACGTTATTCACGACAACAGAGATGAGAGTTGAGAATAGTTTTTTCCTGTTTTTTAATGGAAACCCAAAGGGGTCATACTTAACCGCCCAGTGGCTTTCCATAGCCCACCTACACACATCACAGAGCACCCTGTCAATTATGCTGATACAGCGCAGCGAAGATACCGATTCTTTTTGGCGCCAACCTGTCACTCAACTATTTTGGGCTAACCTATCACTCTATCATAGGGACATAAAACTAAAACTGAGGCGGCTTAAGTTTGAACTGAAGTGGCTAAGCCACCTTTAGCCCCCTTGTGGAGCCGGACTCAGCACCTTTCCACCACCAGTACTCATTATTCACCTGAATGAGCCACACTACAGTATGATATTGTACATATTTTACAGTGACAGTAACGAATAAGTTCCTAATGTCACGCCCTGATCTGTTTCACCTGTCCTTGTGCTTGTCTCCATCCCCCTCCAGGTGTTGCATTATCCCCTGTATATTTATACCTGTGTTCTCTGTCTGTTTGTTGCCAGTTCATCTTGTTCGTTCAAGCTTACCAGCGTTTTTCCTGTCAGCTCCTTTCGTTTCCCAGCCTCTCTTTGCTAGTCCTCCCGGTTTTGACCTTTGCCTGTCCTGACCCTGTACCCGCCCGCCTGACCTCTCTGCCTGACCCTGAGCCTGCCTGCCGTGCTGTACCTTTGCTCCACCTCTGGATTACTAAACCCTGCCTGTCCCTGACCCTGACGTCCTGTACGTCTGCCTTACCCTGGATTTTCGACCCCTGCCTGCCTTGACCTGTCTTTGTCTGCCCCTGTTTGCTACAATAAACAGTGTTACTTCGACAGTCTGCATCTGGGTCTTACCTTGATCCCTGATAGTACAAACTGGCCATGACTGACCCAGCAGACTTGGACCAGCTCCGCAAAGCCATCTCCTCCCAGGGAGCCACCATTGGTAGGCACGAGGAGATGCTTCGCGGCATGATGGAGGGGTTCCAGGCCACGGCCGATCGTCATGACCAAGCATTGGACATGTTGCAGGAGCAAGTCCGAGGGTTGCCTACTAGGCAGCCGACCATGACGGTAACCCCTCAGCGCCTCTGTCCCCCGGCTGGTAGCAGCGCTGGCACCCCGGTTTCCCCGGAAGTTACTCGAGCTCTTGCAGGACACCCTCAGTGTGGCAGACTATGTGGAGTTCCACACATTAGCAGCGGAGGGTACCTGGATCCCGGAAGTGCTGTTCAACACATTCCTGCATGGATTACCGGAGGTGGTAAAGGATGAGCTGGCACCCCGAGAACTACCGACGGATCTCGATTCACTCATCGCTTTAAGCATCCAGATTGATGGTCGGCTATGGGAACGTAGGAGGGAGAAGAGGTTTGATTGCGGTCCCATTCGCTCACTCAGGGATCCCACCTTGCAGCTGATAAACTCCGGAAGTCCCCGGCGTCTACGTCCCCGAGAGGATCTGAGCATACCCGATTCCCTCCATGAGCCTCCGGAGACTGCCGATTCACCTCTTCCCGAGTCGATGCAACTCGGTAGGGCCAGGCTGTCTCCAGTCGAATGCACACACAGACTTGAGACCCAAAGTTGTCTGTATTGCGGTACTGCCGGTCATTTTGTGTCTACTTGTCCCTTCAAGAGAGATAACTCATTCATTGGAGTTAGTACACTGGGAGTCTGAAAGATAATTGTTCTTCTCCACTTACTCGCCCCCCTCTCTATGCCACCCTGCTGTGGTGCGACCAGTCTAAGTCTCTCCAGGTACTCATCGACTCGGGGGCCGATGTGAGTCTCATGGACGTTACCCTGGCGTCCGAGCTGGGCATCGCCACTCAACCCCTCTCCATTCCCATGGGTGTTAGAGCGACACAATCCCTCCATTGACTGGGCTACTGGTGCCATCATGGGCTGGAGCCCGTCCTGCCACACTCATTGCCTGAAGTTAGCTCTGCCTGCCCTAGGACGTCTTCCTGGGGGCTTGGAAATTGCCCCAGACGTCTCCGCCAGCTCCGCAGAGTACCGGGACCTCTGGGAGTGGTTCAGTAAGGCCAATGCCACTTCGCTTCTGTAGCACCGACCGGTATCCAAGAAGGTCAAGTCTGAGGCACTGGCACGTCGCTATAGGGCTGCGGCATACCTCCGGAAGCCGAGACCTGTACCCCCCGCTCCAAGATCATCAGCACCTCTGCTGTTCGTCCTCTGTTGCCCTGTACCCTCCGTATTCTTCCTGCCTTGTCTGTGTCAGAGTCAAAACCATGTCTGACTGCCCCTTTTCTTCTGTTTCTAGGCCTATCCCTCCCTCCGTGTCATCGAGGGCCAGCCAGTGTACACGGTGAGACGCCTCCTGAGGGTTCGACCACGGGGCAGGGGTTTCCAGTACCTGGTTGACTGGGAGGGTTATGGCCCGGAGGAGAAGTGCTGGGTTCCCGCTAAAGACATCTTGGACCCGGCCCTCATCGCCGACTTTCACCGCTGGCACCCCAGTCAACCAGGTATCCGCCCAGGTGGAACACCAGGTGGTGTCCCTAGAGGGGGGGGGGTACTGTCACACCCTGATCTGTTTCACCTGTCCTTGTGCTTGTCTCCACCCCCTCCAGGTGTTGCCAGTTTTCCCAATTATCCCCTGTGTATTTATACATGTGTTCTCTGTCTGTTTGTTGCCAGTTTGTCTTGTTTTTTCAAGATTACCAGCGTTTTTTCCTCTCAGCTCCTTTCGTTTCCCAGCCTCTCTTTGCTAGTCCTCCCGGTTTTGACCTTTGCTGTCCTGACCCTGTACCCGCCCGCCTGACCTCTCTGCCTGACCCTGAGTCTGCCTGCCATCCTGTACCTTTGCTCCACCTCTGGATTACTGAACCCTGCCTGTCCCTGACCCTGAGTCCGCCTGCCATCCTGTACGTCTGGCCTAACCTGGATTTTCGACCCCTGCTTGCCTTGGCCTGTCTTTGTCTCTCCCTGTTTGCTACAATAAACATTGTTAGTTCGACAGTCTGCATCTGATTCTTACCTTGATCCCTGATACCTAAATGCTGGCATTTTTTGGAAATAGTAAAATCACCATGTGAAAGGTATGTGAATGTATGCATTGTGTTTGGGAGGGGTGCTTTCTATACTGTCCACCCCCCCTGCTGGAAAATACAGGCCTCATCGTCAACAATGCTACTGAGGCTTTACAGTGTCAATATTTTATCATGCTTGGACAATCTCATTAAGAACTACCATCATTTGAAATATGTGTGAAATAATGAAAATAAAATATAAAAGCATTCTAATCTCACACCTATTGTAATTTCACCACCTTAATTGATTAATCTACTTTGTCATGTCCACACTGGGCAACAGTGGGGGTACCTACAATGACAGATCTCTTTAATAAACTTGGCCCTCACACGTCAGGGTATACCATTCATAATTGCATTGGCTGGAACCATTTTAAATCGGTTGGTAGCTCCTGTCTGTTTTAAGACCTACAGATGTAGCATCTTAATTTGAGCCGGTTTGCTACAGCAGGAAAATTAACCTACATCAACAGGAAATGTGAATTATTATGTGGATTTTAATTCATGGAGTTCATTTTTTTGTAGGGGTTGATGCATTTTTCTTTAGGGCAAATCAAGTCTGACATTTTAAAGTGGAAACTACAAACTTTAGAAGCCTTTTTAAACAAATCAAATGAAGATCCTACATCTGTACAGTATGCCAGGGCTACAAAGAGCAACCCTAAGCAACACTTATTGTAATATATATGTTTAACCTTAACCTTGTATAAGACTGATTCATTTTAGATATTAGGAAATCCTCTGACTAGAATTAGTTTGAAGGAGGTTGCTATTACTCAGATCAATCATTACTTTATACATTACCTATAAACTACACAATAGAACAAATTCAAAAATCGCTGTCCAATATTTTAATGTATATACTGTACGTGTGGCTACACGTACTCATCATACACACGCTACTTTATATGAACATGTTGAAACAGCTTGATGTTACATTCATATGTTTGTACACTCAGTGTATGTATATTGCAATCGGAGAGTGCCTTACAACTGGCATCAATAAATAAATGAAAATATTCACCAAAGACTGTGGGCCTACATCCAATAATGGTGATGGGGATGATGTTGATGGGGATAATGAATATTTCCCTAGTCTTAATGAGAAGAAGCTCTTTAAGATGCAGAATGGCCAGAGAACTAGACCACTGTGTTATCTGTATGGCCACCTCCAACCTTCAGGTAAGGGATATTCCCTATCTCTCATACCCCTCCATCCCTCCTCTCCCCTTGCTTGCCTCCGTCCCCCTAGCTCCCTCCACCCTCCTCTCTTTTGTTTTCGCCATCCCTCCTTTACCTCTGGCTCCCTCCATCCCTCTACCCCTCCTCTCCCTTGGTTCCCTCCATCCCCCTGGCTCCCTCCACCCTCCTCTCTCCTTGGTTTCCTCCATACCTCCATCCCTCCTTTAACTCTGGCTCCCTCCATCCTTCCATCCCTCCTCTCACTTTGGTTCCCTCCATCCCTCTTTCCCCCTGGCTCCAATCCCCCCTGACAGGCTGGAGGAATGACCCTGAGAATCACATTATGTATATTTCTTAGCAGCCCCCTGCATTTGCATGTAGAAGACAGTTAAAATAAGGCCATAAATCAGTCCGCAAACATATAAATGGATTCGAAGGAGATTGAAACCTTCGGCGAGTCTCTTGAGCAAATATTTCAAGCCCCGTCTGAGAGATATCCACTGTCATTAACTAGCAGAGCCTCTCTGACCACTCAGCTTGTATATTTCCTTCATTACATGACGGGAGAGGGGTTGTGGTGGTGGGGTGGGGTGGCTATATGACTGTCTGCTTCGATAAATCTACCTGCATATTCTGATATGTGCTGCTTTGCCACCAGCTAATGCTTTGGAGAAACAGTATCATTTGAAAAATGTCTCTGCAACTACCCACATAAAATAGTGGGTGCCCAACTGAACGGAAGTTGATGAGTGGGAAAAGATTTAGCCTGCCTTGTGTGCTTAGTATTAAAGCTATCAAATGTAAGATAATGGACATTCTGCATTTGTTTCCACTGCAACAAAAACAAAACAAAAACGGAAAAGAAAAGGCAGAAGGAAATCCCTTCTAATGTTTTTACAATAGCAGAACAAATTGCATTGATTTGGCAACCCCTGTTTGAGAAGCACATTACATATCATTGAACAGATAAGCCCCAAAATATGACCAAAAAGATAAGCGGGAAGTGATTGCATTACGGCACACACAACATCCTAAATCTATCTTGCATACTACTTACTAAGACTAAGTACTATGTACTAATCATACTACATAATATCTGGAATGTTTTGTTTTGTCAAAATGAATGCAGTAAGCAATAAATATCAACATACTGGTGATGAATTGAAACATGTTATGGTTCAAAGAAATTAGGTGGCAAACAAGTCAGGCTGCTCAGTTGATTGGTTGACGTACTGTAAATTGAAAAATGTTGTGACTAAACTTAACAAAAAGAAGAAATTATATTACCTAGCAGTGGTGGAAAAAGTACCCAATTGTCATACTTGAGTAAAAGTAAAAATACCTTAATAGAAAATGATTCAAGTAAAGTTGAAAGTCACCCAATAAAATACCACTTGAGTGAAATTCTAAAAGTATTAGGTTTAAAATGTACTTAAGATTCGAAAGTAAAAGTATAAATAATTTTAAATTCCTGATATTAAGCAAACCAGACGGCATGATTTTCTTTTTTTTATGGATAGCCAGGGGCACACTCAGAGATCATTTACAAACTAAGCATTTGTGTTTAGTGAGTCTGACAAATCAGAGGCATTAGGGATGACCAGGGATGTTCTCTTGATAAGTGTGTGAATTAGAAAATGTCCTGATAAGCATTCAAAATGTAGCTAGTACTTTTGGGTGTCAGAGAAAATGTAAGGAGTAAAAAGTACAGTATTTTCTTTAGGAATGTAGTGAAGTAAAAGTAAAAGTTGTAAAAAATGTAAGTAGTACCACACTATCTTTCAGAGAACAAGTTAACTACTGACTTTCAGCATGCATATAGAGAAGGGCACTCAACTTGTACACCACTGACTCAGATGGAAATTCCTTATATTGGTGATTGGTTAATTGGTGATTGGTTAATTAAAATAAATGGATAATAAGATGATAGTTGGAGCTGTATCTTTAGATTTCAGTGCAGCCTTTGATGTTATTGATCATAAATTGTTATTGAAAAAGCTAACTTGCTATGGCTTTATATCACCTGCCATCACATGGTTGGAGAGTTATTTATCCAGTAGAACCCAGAGAGTGTTATTTAATGGAAGCTTCTCTAACATCAGAAATGTACAGTACGTTGTCCCTCAGGGCAGTTGCCTTGTGCTGTTACTCTTCTATATTTTTACAAATGATTTACCACTGGTCTTACACAAAACTAGAATAACTATGTAAGCGGATGATTCCACAATCAACATGTCAGCACCCAAAGCCAGTGAGCTCACTGAAATTCTAAATAAGGGGTTACAGTCCGTATCAGAATGGGTGATTAACAATAAACTGGTCTTAAATCTAAAACTTAAAGCATTGTATTTGGTTCAAATGGGGAAGGGTATGTCTGTTATTGTAACTAGAATTCCATATTGTCTGCATAATCAGATAACATTCAGCTCAGACAGCCATTACATACTCCACAAGACATTCCACCAGGGGTCTCTTCACAGTCCCCAAGTCCAAAACGAATTCACTGCAATGCACAGTTGTATACAAAGTCAGGATCGCATGGAACTCCATTCCATGCGATCAATACTCAAATAAACAGCAAAATTACATTAAAAAAACGGATTAAAAGCAACTCATGGAACGGCGGGGACTGTGAGGGGACACACACACAAACACACCCAGAAACACCCAGAGACACACATTATAATATAATGGCGCCGGATGAGATGGCTGCCGTTTTACAGGCTCCTAACCAATTGTGCTATTTTGCAATTCGGCGCATTTGACAAATAAAAATGTATTTGATTTGATTTGGCAATCTATCTTTTTTTGTTGCATTTTTTGTACAGTATATCAGAGTATTTTACATTTGTGTGACTTTCCTTGTCTATCAGTGTATTAGTGTATTATTACTTGTCATGTTTTGTGTTTCTTTGTGGACCCCAGGAAGAGTAGCTGCTGGTTCTGCAAAAGCTAATGGAGATCCTAATAAACAAATTCATTAAATAAATAAATACTAGACTCATCCATACTGAGAATGTCATCTAATGCACAATGGCATTGATTCCCGCCATTCATTAATTTTGGTACAGTGCGTCACCTTCTCTGATTATCAACTGTTGTCAATGTGGGTGATGATTCTCTTCTTCAATAGTGTGCAGCGAATTCTACTAGATTGAAATCCAAAATGAGTATAGCATCCTGGCATTTAAAGCAAACAACATTTTTGAAATGTCATATGCTACAGATGTAGGATCTTAATTTGAGCCAGTTTGCTTCAGCAGGAAAATAATCCTGCAGCAACAGGAAATGTAAATTATTATATGTATTATATATGTATTATAATTAATGGATGTTTTGTTAGGGCAAGTCAAGAAGCCTTTTTAAACCTCGAATACATGACACAATTGCATTTCATGCTGTGCAGAAAAATCCTCAGCAGCAAAAGAGTGATCAAATTAAAAACTTGTTTAAAACGTTCTATTTTTGCATACCCAAAATGCTTACTATTAAGAACGCAAGTACTGGTGTTCGGGACACGACCAATGTCAACAGTGAACGGTGGAGGAAAAAGTCGGAATAAAGCAAAAAACTCAGAAGAAACAGGTGTGCGGAGCAAGCAGAGCGAGGCAGATGGAAAAGACTGTACAGGCAGAGCAGTGACTGTATGCTAGTAGGATAGTCTATATCTCCAGTCATCTTCGCTGATAACGATGTTGTGCTTCCATAAGCGGAGAATTTGGTCTAATTTCGCATGTATGACAAAGCCTCAAACCGTAGCTACCTCTTTCAATTCAAACAAGCTTAAAAAAAAGAATAATAACAAAAATTGTATCGTTTTGTTTGACTACAGCGCCAGCGACAAAACACAGAAATAGAGACAAGTTCTAATTGAGCGAAGCGTCAAACCGGACAACCCGCTCGCCAAAAGTAAATCACACACACGCCTCATACACTCGCCTTTGGTGGGGTTTAGGCCATAAAGACCCAAGAAGACCAATGCAGATGGACATGGACAGACTGGGTCCACCGAGCATCATCCACGTCCACAAAATCAAGACAGTGTGGCAATTTGAGGAATTAAAGTAAACATCTTGGAGGGTTAATCAGAGGAAAAACGGAATGCATCCCAAATAGCACCCTATTCACTATTTACTGCACTACTTTTGAGCAGGGCCAATAGGGTGCCATTTGGGACTCACACGATGTCTGTTGTGTCTGTGTAGTCAGAGAGGGCAGAGAGGGCACCACTCACCCAGATAGAGACCCTGAACAAGGGCAGCTCAGCCTTGATTCAGAGTGACCAGGGTTTAATCAAATTAGGCTTTTATGCTAAACTAATTTATTTGAGGAGATTGAGGGGACCTCTAGTATGTTGGGTGGAGAGACAAAGACCGCATAGAAGTGAAGGAGGAGAGAGAGAGAGAAATAACACATATCACGGTTATGGCCGCGTAATGATTGAAGTTTTCTATTATTATTTTCACTGTGTTAGTAAATGAGAATGACCAAGGTCTTTGGGAACTATCTGATGAGAATATTAATCTGGTTTCCTTCACAACAAATCTTGGACTGAACTAACTTTCTGTTTGTTCTCAATTGGCTTTTTGAATTTGCATTTCAGGGAACAATTTGCCCAAAGACCAGATCAGTTGTAAAAAACCCAATAGAAGACAAACCAACCCAGGCTGTGTTCTACTCAGCAACACAGATGCCTCCTCTGTCGCTAAACAGCCACACAACATGCTGTAGCCAGCGTGTTCGAACACAGAGGCCCTCCTTCAAGTCAACGCAGACCATCAACCTGTGAAGTACAGATGTTGTAGAACATCTGAGTCTGCTGAAAGATGGCGTGTCCAGTCAGAGATCCAGCGGTGCCTCGGTTGGCCAACACCTGCCTCTGCAGATGGTCCTACTGCCTTAGGTTCCGTCTCAGTGCATCCATTGACACATTTAGGCGCCGTAGTTGTACTTGTTTTTTTAAGTCGCTCAAAGACACCCTTTGCTATATACATTGTCAAAGACACATATGGCTTTCCCACAGGAACAGAAGGACAGCTCCTTGACATGATACTGTATAGGTACACAAATGTAGTGTACTGAGATAGCGATCTTTAGAATCTGTGGGAAACTATTGCTTGTTAAAAAAAAAGACTGACTCTATGTTCAATTTCAAGTTTCAAATCTATTCCTGTTTATGAAGATTGTTCATACAAACTTGAGAAGGTTAATGTACAATAGAGGGACACTCGTTCTATTAAATCAGCTTTGAATGATTCTCCTTCTTTATGCAGTATGTGTTTTCACAAGCTTACTCAATGACAAAATGGGGTTATGGGTTACCAGAGCAGAAGAGGTCACCAGAGCAGAAAGCCCCAAACTGAGATCACAAAGTTCACAAAACAAACAGATTTCCCATCCCGTCATTTTTGAGTGTCGTGATTTTGTGATGGGGAATGGACTGATATAGGATAATATGAGTGTTTATCAGTGGGTATACAACCCCAAACTGACACTGTGTTTACCCATGTAGAGTAGTTATTTGGAGGAACATTTTGAGCGGGTGTGAGAGCACTGAATAACGGCGAACAAGTTACCCAATAGCCCATCCCTAAAATGTTATCTCGTCAAATGGACTAGTTCAGCACCCATGCATCCAGCTGCATGGGTGCTAAACTTACAGAGCGGTGCTGCCCAACTGAGTAGAAACGTAGAAAAGGCACTCGTCTCTGTACCCCTTATTGTGATCCCATCTAATGGAGCATATTGAACACTTTGGTTTGGGCATCGGTTTTGGGGACGCTTTCCAAAAAATATTTGGGCAATGTGTAAATGCCTGGATAGTGCCCAATATCTATGTCAAGCTCAAATAATCCATTTTTACACACTTTAGGCATGTGCTTAACGACATGGCATTAAAACCATCCTGTTACAGCAAATCAGTGTCAAATATCACTTTTGTGGGACTTCAATAAATCGGTATTATTTTGAGGTCTAGTAGTTCTTATGTGTTGAGAAAAAAACAACTATTAAAAAAAGAATAACGATGTCAATATTATTTCATCCTTGTTAAATGTTAACATCCCCTTCCCTCCTTTCATTTGAAGCTATGCTTCCAAGAGGAGGAAAGAAGTCATTTGTCTTCTGAGCTCATGAGTTCCTGTTGATTATTTTATGATTTCCGTGCCTGCTTCTCAAATGAAGAAAATAAATGAAAACACATTACTCTTTAATTAATATCAAAGGAAAGGGAGCGACACATTATCGTCATGTAAATACAGAAATCACGCTGTTAGCTGTGTGTTTTATTTATGCGAGTGGACTCGTAGTCACGTTACATTCAAATGTGGAGGGAAGCAGTTGGGGTCAGACTGAGGCAGTTTGAGGCTGATGATGGGTGGAAGGAATCAGAGGGGATCCTAAAGCATTTTGGACATGCCACATCTAAAATCGCATCCTATTCTCTACATAGGGCACTACTTTTGATCAGAGCCCTATAAGTCCATAGTACTCTGGTCAAAAGTAGTGCACTTCATAGGAAATAGGGTGCCATTTGGGATGCATCCCCTATGTATGATCTTCGAGGCCTAGCTGTTGTTTTGTCAGCTTGATTAGCGTTAACGCTATTGTTTTAGCACAGGAACCTCTGCCGTCACAGATATCAGGATGTCCTCCGCTTTAGCTGCTGACAACCTGTCATGGAGAAAGTGATTGGTGACTCCAATAGTCCTACAGTACAGGATTATACCAACAGCTAATATATCCCTCGTTATTGACCTGGCCTGTGTTATGTTTAAGTAGATGTGTGGGGATCTGATGGCTAAATGGAAACAAGACGATGACAAACACTTGAATGGGGAGAGTGAATGTGTTTGACCAGTCCCATACGGTTGACGGGGAGGTTTTGTGGAGGAGATGGGATGAGGAGCTCTTTAATGGGAAATCTGTTTTTGTTTATCTTTCTCGTCTTGGCATCATGCCAGGAGATAATTCTTCTTGGTACAGAGCCATCTTTACATTTGAGCTTATTTCATCACCATGCAAACACGTTGTGCTTGTGTCTCCAAGGACTCTTTGGGCATAAAAATGATTTATATTTTACTTTCCAACGTGAAGGAAACATGGTATTTAATGACTTTGGTTGGAAAAACGGATGCATCCTGGAATGGGATATGGACAACCTGTGGGGTATAAATCTCTGGGCAACGTGAAGGTCTGAGGATTCTCAAGATGAAGATGCCAATATGTTTAAAAACACGTCCTAGTTGGGGTAACTACTGCAGTCATATCACTGTCAATTACTCTTGTCTTAAATTTTTATTTTTTATTTTTACTGCACAGTGAATCATAAAATACTCATAGGCAGGTGGAGTTTGTATGGTTAAAGTTATATAATTGTCCCAGATTTAAATGTCATATCTTAACTATGTGATTGATTCATGGAATAAGGAATAAAGAGTTAATAGTGCAAATAAGTACCTTCTAAGACATGCAAATGGAGGCGGTTGCAAATGGAATTTTTACAATATCAAGCCTTGTTAGCGAGTGAGTAGCAAACACTGAGGACAATCAAGACATCTTGTCACTTTCTTTTTTTTTAAATCTTGTATCTCCTTGTGAAGAAAAAGCACTTTGAATCTTCTAGTTTCACTTCATTTACATAACAAAGCCCACAAGAATAAGGTAGATGTGATGAACCACCCTCCACCACTCTCCTAAATACCCATCAAAATGCCTAAAATACACACACTCTCTGACAGATACACACACATACACTTACAACACACACACACCTGCACACACACATGCACGCTTGCTACACACATATACACACACACTTTTTTTGTAAATCTTTCCATAAAAGTATCTGACAACCAAAACCCAAAGATCTCTCCAATCCCAGTCTCTCACCACAGCTACACAGGCAGCTAAATAATTTGAAAGCGTTAAAAGAAAGTACAAAAAAAATCTCCTCACTCTCACCAACTACAATCCCTATGCACTGTCACCTACATCTACCTCTCTACCCCCCTCCCCTCTAACACAGATCCTCTCTTGGAAAGAAAGAGGATGAAATGACATTATGCATATGAAAATGTCCAGAAAGATGTTTGATTTATGTATGCATTAGATGCAAATTCTATTACAGGACACAAGGCGGTTGTGAGATTTCTCTCGGAACACTTGGCTGCCCTGATCAAACCCCATCTCATTAATTCCGACAAGGGGAGAAAGATAGAGGGAGAATTGGAGGAAATTTAAAACCCGGACATAGATTTAACAAAAAAAGGGGGGAGTAAATTGCATTCTACCCTCTGAGGCCACAGCAGAGTGCCTGGAGGATGTTCTGACCACGCTCTACGCATGTGTCCAACCAACTAGCAGAAACAGAAACAAAACAGGCCGGATCAGGCAATATTTGGACAACAGAGCAAGACTGAAATGGAAACATCAGTGCTTTGGTTTCACTAAAATACAGTACTTTAAACTTGTGAATACTGGTATTTCACGTATCTCATAAATGCGTTTATTGTAGGAATAGAGGTACAAATGGTAGCCAAAAATACAGGTGATGTATTTTGATAATTTTCCAAGCTAGCAATATCCCCAACAATGGCATTCTATATCTCTTGCATAATACATTTGTAAACCCATTCTGTCAAAAAGGGAGGTGACAACGCTGGAGAGAGTCACATAATGAATATTCTGTATATTGTTTCCCACACAGCAGAGAGGATTCCCATTATATTCCACCTGCTACCACTCGCTGAGAAACGGAAAACATCAATATTTGCTCTCAATTGATCAAGACTATTTGGGACCATTAAAGGTGACAGACTGAGTGATGTGTGACAAATAGAACAGAAGGAATCGCAGGGAGTTTTCTTTCCATCTAAAATATTAATTGAAGGCCACCTTTTATTTTTGGTGTAGTTCTGTATGTGCGGGCATGCATGAGTGTGTATTGACGTGAGCCTTGCCAGCTCTGGTGGTGGGGATAGCGGCAGACGGCACTAGCTAGCTATAGTGGTTTTGTAAAACAGTGTCCTGGTGTCCCGGGCTACTACTCAGCTCCTTGCTCCCTCCTGCTCCTCTGTTATCCCATCACCTCCTCCTGTAGCCTCTATGATTGAGGTCAGGGAGGGAATTCTTTACTGGCCTAACTAATGTGATTGCATCAGAGCAATACTCTTAAACTACATCAGGCCCTGATCTGCATACTAATTGGCCACACTGTCCTTGACACTGACCTTGAAGAGGCCCTCATTTCCTAAGGGGGATGGTGGATTGAGGGGCGGAGGGGTGGCCGGGCAGGAGGGGGGGGTGGAAGAAATACACCGTCTGTCCGTTGCACACATTGCCATGCAAAGACGCCTTTGCTCTGCATAACCTTCTACCCGGCTGCATGCAGCCCCCTCTCTATCTCCCTCTCTATGCATCAATGCAAATTATAACAATGGCCAGGGCTTTATTCCCAGGGTAAGCCTGTGTGACCTTCTGTGACTAGGAGCAGCATAGACAAAAGGCCATTTCTCTCTGACTGCACACATGGGTTGCATCCCAAATGTGACCATGTTCCTTATTTAGTGCACTACTTTTGACCAGGGCCCATAGGGTAAGCCTGTGGGCTCTGGTCAAAGTTAGTGCACTATTTAAGGATTGGATACCATTTGGGATGCAGCCATGGACACAGTCTAACCACTCTCCATCCTCGGTGCCTGCTGCTTAGGAACCAGGGGATGGGGCTGGGGGGGGGGGGGGGGGTGTAGGAGAGCAGGGGGAAGCTAGAAAAAGACAATTTAAAAATAAGACACAGAAAATGAAATGCAGAGTAGTAGAAGCATGTGCTCGTGACACCGCCACATTCAGTCATTGGAGATTTTTGGAGAATGATGAGAATGGTGTTTGTTAAGGACATGCAGCACTTTCTGATAGACTGTGGAAATCATTCAATCATTTGTTGACATTGACGGAAAATTATAATCTACCCAAAAATGTAAATATCAACATTGAGAGTGATACAGTTGTTCAACCTGCATTTTTTTGTCTGCAAGACATTTAAAAAAAATATAAAAGCAAAAATCACAGTTGGTATTGTACTGTCTTCTGCATGTGTATTTGTGTTGAATTTGATTAACCATACATCATTATGTACCTATGGTACAGTATATAAGCACATGACAGCCTGTGCTTTTACAACTATTTTGCCTAAAACGTTGTAGCGTTTTCCTACAATGGTTAAACTCAAGGAAAACCCTTCAGAATCAATCCCTAACATGTTAAATTGTCAGTGCCTGTTAAGATGCACGTCGGGTCCACCTCCACTAAGTAGCTGTCACAACTGCTGCCCAACATGGACTAAATATCACATTTATTTAACACTGCATATTTTACACTGTCAGAGGATATACTTAACCTTTTCCTGTCTGTGGCTCTGCTGAGGTGAAAAACTATATCATGTTAGTACTGTTATAAATATCAAAGGAATCACAACATTTTACTTCCTTGGCTTGATCCCTTTTAAAATCCTTGGGGAGCATACAGGTCATTGACAATCACAACATTTTACTTCCTTGGCTTGATCCCTTTTAAAATCCTTGGGGAGCATACAGGTCATTGACAATCACAACATTTTAAGCATATTTGTCCCTGTAGGTATGTATTTGCACCTACAAATGGCAATACATGGAATTTGAACTTGGTACTTGTAGTTGTATGTATTCTAAGGGAATGTTGTTCATGTTTTAGAGAAACTAGATCAATGGTAACATCCCCATGGTTATCAGTGTGTAAGGGACTGTTAAAAGGCGTATATACAGTGGGGAGAACAAGTATTTGATACACTGCCAATTTTGCAGGTTTTCCTACTTACAAAGCATGTAGAGGTCTGTAATTTTTATCATAGGTACACTTCAAATGTGAGAGACGGAATCTAAAACAAAAATCCAGAAAATCACATTGTATGATTTTTAAGTAATTAATTTGCATTTTATTGCATGACATAAGTATTTGATCACCTACCAACCAGTAAGAATTCCGGCTCTCACAGACCTGTTAGTTTTTCTTTAAGAAGCCCTCCTGTTCTCCACTCATTACCTGTATTAACTGCACCTGTTTGAACTCGTTACCTGTAAAAAAGACACCTGTCCACACACTCAATCAAACAGACTCCAACCTCTCCACAATGGCCAAGACCAGAGAGCTGTGTAAGGACATCAGGGATAAAATTGTAGACCTGCACAAGGCTGGGATGGGCTACAGGACAATAGGCAAGCAGCTTGGTGAGAAGGCAACAACTGTTGGCGCAATTATTAGAAAATGGAAGAAGTTCAAGATGACGGTCAATCACCCTCGGTCTGGGGCTCCATGCAAGATCTCACCTCGTGGGGCATCAATGATCATGAGGAAGGTGAGGGATTAGCCCAGAACTACACGGCAGGACCTGGTCAATGACCTGAAGAGAGCTGGGACCACAGTCTCAAAGTAAACCATTAGTAACACACTACGCCGTCATGGATTAAAATCCTGCAGTGCACGCAAGGTCCCCCTGCTCAAGCCAGCGCATGTCCAGGCCCGTCTGAAAATTGCCAATGACCATCTGGATGATCCAGAGGAGGAATGGGAGAAGGTCATGTGGTCTGATGAGACAAAAATAGAGCTTTTTGGTCTAAACTCCACTCGCCGTGTTTGGAGGAAGAAGAAGGATGAGTACAACCCCAAGAACACCATCCCAACCGTGAAGCCTGGACGTGGAAACATCATTCTTTGGGGATGCTTTTCTGCAAAGGGGACAGGACGACTGCACCGTATTGAGGGGAGGATGGATGGGGCCATGTATCGCAAGATCTTGGCCAACAACCTCCTTCCCTCAGTAAAAGCATTGAAGATGGGTCGTGGCTGGGTCTTCCAGCATGACAACAACCCGAAACACACAGCCAGGGCAACTAAGGAGTGGCTCCGTAAGAAGCATCTCAAGGTCCTGGAGTGGCCTAGCCAGTCTCCAGACCTGAACCCAATAGAAAATCTTTGGAGGGAGCTGAAAGTCCGTATTGCCCAGCGACAGCCCCGAAACCTGAAGGATCTGGAGAAGATCTGTATGGAGGAGTGGGCCAAAATCCCTGCTGCAGTGTGTGCAAACCTGGTCAAGAACTACAGGAAACGTATGATCTCTGTAATTGCAAACAAAGGCTTCTGTACCAAATATTAAGTTCTGCTTTTCGGATGTATCAAATACTTATGTCATGCAATAAAATGCAAATTAATTACTTAAAAATCATACAATGTGATTTTCTGGATTCCGCCTCTCACAGTTGAAGTGTACCTATGATAAAAATTACAGACCTCTACATGCTTTGTAAGTAGGAAAACCTGCAAACTTGGCAGTGTATCAAATACTTGTTCTCCCCACTGTATGTTCAGTATTAAAGCCTATATATGTTGGACAACTCCTGAGACATTTACTGGAGTAGAAACAGGTTAGGAACAGATCAACATTTACCGGGGGGGAGGGGCTGGTCCAACTCAAGGTGTCATAAAAAATAAATACACCCCCCTCTATAAATATGACCTTCCCCTTGTACTGTAAAATAATTGAACACCCTCTCCCTCATTGAATTAACTCAAAATGATGTTTACCACCACAAATACCAATAACTGTAGCGACCCTGTGTTTATAATCGTGGATATCGACTTTGCCAGTTCAGCTGGCTTTTGTGGCACAGTTGATGCCATGCAGGGCTACGAGCCAGAAGGTTGAGGGTCCGCCGACCATCACAGACGAGCTCACTCTCCCTGCCTGTTTCATTTACACTACGATCAGAGCCGGCTGCGGACAATGATCAGCTAGGGGGAATCAGATTTTAAATATTTTGATGCCGTATTTATAATTATATAAAATATATGCAATGAATTTTCAACCAACAGGTTTCTGTGCCAATGCACCACACAACCAATAAACAAAATATACCGACTTCGGGCACTTCATTATCATGGTTTGCATGTCAATCTCGACAAACAGAAAATACATCCCTCCCTACCTTGTAGGCTTACCGGGTATCGAAGGCTTGGCTTGACAATCTCTGAATGTCATTCAACTTTTTGGGTGTTTTGAAACAGATGTCTCTTTCCATTTATCAATTGGTCCGCTACACAGTTTGGATTGATTGATTTTATTTGTCAGTAAAAAAAAGACATACTACATATACCACAAATCATTTTTAAATGGACTTATTTCCATTGTGGTCCCTATGTTTTATATTACTACATATACAATACATAGATACAGACACATTACAGAGATGGAGAGAGAAAAAAGCTCAACCTACAGATGAGTATGAAGGTGGAGTTTAAGTACAATTCTTACAAGCTTGTTTGGCTGGTAGCTTATTCTTTAGAAGTTTGGGGCTGCTGGTGAACCATGATGTGCAGGCATAATCAAAATGACACTGGGCAAGCGCAGGTCTCCCAATTTTTTTCGGAATTTTTTTACTATTTTCTACATTATAAAATAATAGTGAAAACATCGAAACTGTGACAACAGCTATGGAATCATGTAGTAACCAAAAAGTGTTAGACAAATACAAAATATATTTTATATTTGTCATGATCGTTGTTAGAAGAATAAACGGACCAAGGCGCAGCGTGCGTAGAGTTCCACATGTTTAATAAATGAAACTCAACAAAACAATACAGAACAAAAACTAAAACGTGAAACTAATGTAGTGCTCGCAGGCAACTAGATATAGACAAGATCCCACAACCACAGTGGGGAAAAGGCTGACTAAATATGATCCCCAATCAGAGACAACAATAGACAGCTGCCTCTGATTGGGAACCATACCAGGCCAACATAGAAATACAAAAAACTAGAGTACCCACCCTAGTCACTTAACCAAAATAGAGAATAAAAAGGCTCTCTAAGGTCAGGGCGTGACAATATTTTAGATTGTTCAAATAGCCACCCTTTGCCTTGATGACAGCTTTGCACACTCTTGACATTCTCTCAACCAGCTTCACCTGGAATGCTTTTCCAACAGTTGTGAAGGAGTTCTCACAAATGCTGAGCACTTGTTGGCTTCTTTTCCTTAAGTCTGTGGGACGACTTATCCCAAACAATCTCAATTTGGTTGAGATCGGGGGATTGTTGATGCCAGGTCATCTGATGGAGCACTTCATCACTCTCCTTCTTGGTCAAACAGCCCTTATACAGCCTGGATGTGTGTTGGGTCATTGTCCTGTTGAAAAACAAATGATAGTCCCACTAAACGCAAACCAGATGGGATGGTGTATCGCTGCAGAATGCTGTGGTAGCCATGCTGGTTAAGTGTTCCTTGAATTCTAAATAAATCATAGACAGTGTCACCAGCAAAGCACCCCCACACCATAACACCTCCTCTTCCATGCTTTACGGTGGGAAATACCCATACGGATATCCTCCGTTGACCCATACCACGTCTCACAAAGACACGGCGGTTGGAACCAAAAATGTCCAATTTGGACTCCAGACCAAAGGACACATTTCCACCGGTCTAATGTCCATTGCTCGTGTTTCTTGGCCCAAGCAAGTCTCTTCTTATTATTGGTGTCCTTTAGTTGTGGTTTCTTTGCAGCAATTCGGCCATGAAGGCTTGATTCACAGTCTCTTCTGAATAGTCAATATTGAGATGCGTCTGTTACTTGAACTCTGTGAAGTATTATTTGGGCTGCAATTTCTGAGGCTGGTAACTCTAATGAACTTATCCTCTGTAGAAGAGGTAATTCTGGGCTTCCATTCCTGTGGTGGTCCTCATGAGAGCTAGTTTCATCATAGCGCTTGATGGTTTTTGCGACTGCACTTGAAGAAACTTTCAAAGTTCTTCAAATGTTCCGTATTGACTGACCTTCATGTCTTAAAGTAATGATGGTCTGACGTTTCTCTTAGATTATTGGAGCTGTTCTTGCCATAATATGGACTTGGTCTTTTACCAAATAGGGCTATCTTCTGTATACCACTTGTCACAACACAAGTGATTGGCTCAAACGCATTAAGAAGGAAAGAAATTTCACAAATTAATGCCGGCGGCATGTTATGACACCGACATTCATTTCTTTATGTCAGAAGGCTACTCCGTCTGCTATACAGATATAGACATACAGAAGGAGGGTAATTCGTTCATTTTTTATCTGAATATTTTGTATGAAGATAAGCATTATATTATTGGATTAAAGGAGTAATTCTGGTAGGCCTGAAACTTCCTCACCTCAAGTCCAACTGTCAGAGTTAGTTGGAGAGCCGCGGCGCACAGCCTTCATGTCATAGGCCTGCAGTAACTAAAGGTTAATAATAGCCACACCAAACCTTCACAAATGTTTCTAAACTTTATTAGGGTAATATCAAAAGTAAGTCAAGTCATTGTTTATAGGGAAAATACGAGCAGAAGAGAGAATGTAAACCAGGGGAAAAACGCACTACCTTCCCCTGTGACCCCCCAAAAAACACACAACCCTCCCCTGATTTGGACCACCCCGCCCTCTCAGTAAATGTTGATCTGTCCCTTATCGCAAACAGATGCATTCTCTTTCCTGGTGAGTCCCCCGTGGTGCTGCAGTATAAACTGTTCCTCTCACGTACAGTACATACGCTGAATACAAAGACTGGGAGAGAGAAAGAAACAGACTCCCAAACAACAGCAATAAAATAAAGGTATATACGCTTACTTATAGATGTGGATCACATCCTGAGTTATTGGCGTGAGATTTGTGTGAGATGTTTCGCTGGTATGCCACGGCTACGCTGAGAGAAACTAAAGAGACTATTGCAATGAGGGCTAGAGAAGTTTTTGTCATACAGGTGTAAATCTTCCAGTTGTTTCAAAACTGTTTTTTCCCACTTCATTCTGTTGACTTCTCAAGGTAACACATCGCGGAATATATCGTTTTTAAAATAATTATTTCAACATGGGTATTTGTAACACTAACTTATTATCATTGACATGTTTTCTCTCAGAATATTGCATGATTAATACAATACATTTTCTGATTTGATCATTTTACCACCTATTAATAAGGTCTCCTAAGACCATATGCCTTTTGTCATTCTTTCTCCGTGGCTGAAAATCACAACCTTTCAACCAGTAGTTGTTTTGAGCAGAACCTGAACAGAGGGAAGACAGTTCACCGCCATGCTCCTGCCCCAGGGACAACTAAGGCATTAAACAGTCAGATTCCTCTTCTTGAAAGGCAAGCCCCACTTCCTCTTAATGTGTGGCAATTTGCCAGATGTCATTGACAAGGTAAGTGTTGATTTCAATGCTATGATAGGCAAAGCAAAGGAGGGGAACTTCAGAACAATGATACACAGTTTTCCTTTGGAGTTCTCTCTTTTTCTCTCTCTTTTCTACAGGAAAAACGCGAAAAGTGTCAAGTTTGTGACAAGTGTTTTTTTCTTTCCTTTCCTTTCCCCTCTATCTTTGTGATGGCTTTTACAACCGAAAGTTTGTTGTGTTTTGTTCTTCAGATAGTTTGACCTAGTTAGGGTCGCTCACACACCGTATACATACAGCGTTAGGGGAAGAGAGGCAGTGCCCTATTAACAGTGGCATTATCACAGTGCTATACCCCAATGCTAAGGGTACAAATAAGACACAGTGTAACATAATACGAATGCTAACAAGAATGGCTGAAATTCATTTTTTTTATTACTAAATTGAGCGATTATGAATTATTGTCATTAAAAATATATAATATCAAAGTTGAAGTAACAACGCAACAGTACTCATAATTGAAAAAGTTGATTTTCAAACAAAGTCCTTTCATGCAGTCTTTTCAGGTGATGATATTTTGTCTTAATAGCTTTGTTTGTCTGTAAAGGTTTTGTTAATTTAGTAATACAAGGTCATAACTAATTTAATTGTAATTAAGCCTTGAGTTAATAGAGGTTTTATTTTCAAATAAAATAATTAAACATTGATGAGTCATTATTTACTTCCTTATATCTTTAGGCTCAAGACCTCCATATCTTTCAAACACAATTTTAAAATAAACGTATTATGAACTAAATAACCCTTTGACATTCACACTAACGCGACAGGTAGCCTAGCGGTTACGAGGTTTGGCCAATAACTCAAAGGTTGCTGGTTCGAATTCCCGAGCTGACTAGGTGAAAAATCTGTCAACATGCCCTTGAGCAAGGCACTTAACCCTAATTGCTCTGGTTTTAAGAGCGTCTGCTATATGACTAAAACATCAATGTAAGTTGGTTTAATTGTATTTGTACTTTATTATTGTTGGGTCAAGTGTACCAATGTTATCCTCGTAATGTTTCAGATCTAGGTTTGTAATAATAACTCTGTACTGTACGTATAGCTCCATTCTCCTTTTGTGATCTCTCTCCTTGAGTTGAGACAGTGATCAGTACAGTGAGGGGAGTTTCTGTGATCCTTTTATGAGAGGCAGAGTTAGCTTCTACCTTCTACGTCCATGTTCCTCTCAGTGTTCCTCTCTGTGTTCCTCTCAGTGTTCCTCTCAGTGTTCCTCTCTGGCGTTCTCTGTGCCACTCCGGTTTTGATGTCCTATTAAAAGACCCAAACATCAGACGAGTCACTCAAACCAGGACTCATGGGAGAGCCAGCCTCCATGACACTGAATGTGTGCATCATTAGACACAGTGCCACTCACATTACCTCCCATCTTAAACCCACCGCCTGTCTGCCTGCCTGCTGGAAAAAAAGGAGAGGAAAACAACACACTCTCCACCAAAGATCTTTCAATACAAAAGAGAAGCTCACAGGGATGGGGGAATGTACTTAGGGATATTTAAAGCAGAGATGGGCTTTGTTAAAGATGGTGGGTCTCCTGGGTTTCCTGCACTAGCATACGTTAGTGGATCTGATGGTGTTCTCGCCCTGTTAGAGTAGCATCTCGGAGCTGGGAGAGGGGAGCGAGACAAAAACACTAATTCTTCATCTTCTTCGTACTTTTTACTTCACAAACTATCCTTTCTGTTTGCCATCCAGGTGATCAGGGCTTTTATCCACCCTGGATGGCAGCTCTATCAGAGCGGAATGAAATAGTTTTCAAGTTTTGAAGACTTACATCTATTGATAATGAAGAAGTCATACGGTACACACCTATGATTTTTGAGTTGTAATATTTATTTCAGATCTTCGTTAGTTCTTGTATTATTCATTGCTATCCGTCATTAGTGTGGATTTGGATGAGTGCTGATGTCAACGTCCGAACGATGTCTTCAGAGTGCTCTATTTCATCAACAGTCCAGGAACAAAATGTACTTAACTTGACTGTGGAAAAAACAGATAAAACAAAATACAGCAGCATTGTATTAGTGGGTGGAAACTCTTAAGTAAATGTGTTGTCCATCCAAATAGCTATCAGGATAGGAAGGGTTTAGCCAGGGGCTAGAAGCCCAAAGCCTTTTCAGTCAAACACAATTGACAGGGTATTGGTTCATTTCCGCAAAATGAAATCGCTGTTATTTCAAGTGGATTTTCCGAATAATTTTGCATATTTTCCCCGTCACCGATGTTGATGTATATATTGCAAGGTGGCTCTGAATTCATGTGAAGAAGAAAAAAGAACTAAAGATGATATGCAACAACATACCAAAAGGCAAACAATGAATTGACTCTTCCCCTCTTCCTATCTTTGTTAAATAGAGAGCGAGAAAATGACAGAACAAAACACGGAGGTATAAAGACATTACCCAAGCTGTTCTGAGATGCTTTACAGGTAACAGTGGAGTGGACCCGCAGAGTTCCCTTTTATGCAAAGCAGCTGGAGGGAAATGTTCAATTGTACCAGGCCTCTTTATATGTATATAAAATGGCCTGAACAAGATGCTTATCTTAATAGGTGAAGTAAGAGCAAAATAACTATAATTTTAATCAAATCTGGGGCCTCATTGGTGTGACGCTGTCGAGCGCTATTGAGGTTTTAAATGCATGTTGTTGGGCCTTGGAGAATGGACTCAGCGGGTGGTGTCTCGAAACGTAATTATCCTTCACTTACAGGTATTTCTGTTGCCATGGTCTTTATCTTCTCTTGTAAAGAGGAAATCAATTTGTACAGATTTATAAGAGAGAGAAAGATTGCCTTGAAGAAAAGAGGGGGAAGGAAAAAGAGAGGCTGAGCCACACAAAAAGACATTCTTATGAAAGATGGACACGTCCTTCTGACAATCGAGGAAAGATGTGGCTGATATTTGTCTTTTCGTTCGATGGTCTGTTTGTTTGTTGACTGATTATAGTTAGACTGCCATCAGCATTAGCATAATAATAGACGACTTGCTGTTTCATGTCAACATTAAAACCATTACAAACATATTTTGTGAAAAGAAAATACCAAAAAAAATCGAGCTATCCCAACCGCCCTCAATGGACGGTAATGTCAGGGTCTTGGCCAGAATTATCTGAAAGTTTGTCTGTCACGAACATGGAAGGACATTTAGATGGCGGCACTTATGAATAGAGATAGACAAACAAGCATACAGAAAAAAAGGGCAAACAGACAACTCCATACAACACCATACGTATTCCACTGATAATGCTCCTTCACATCCATATCATCCATTACACCTCACCCACTATAATCGGACCTACCATCACCATCACATCTAACAGCTTTATGAGTGTATGATGTGGGAATCAGTGGTTCATTTAAGTTGTATTAGGACTGTCTGCATATTTATACCCTGATTAACAGCAATGCAGGCTGTGTCGGACCAGAGCAGAGCCACCCGTGGTGTTATCTTTCTCTCTCTCTCTGCTAACTACCTCGCTAACTAAACATCAGCATTGCCAACCTCTTAAAACAGCACAATTACACAGTTTATGTAATAAATCATATTTTATTGTCAATGTGCGAATGACGTACTTAGGAGATGCAGATAGAGAGAAACTGCTTTTCGTTCTCTGTTCCTAGTATTAATGTTGAGATTCCTAGTGGAATATTCCTATTGGCTACTTGGTGCTCGCTGGACAATACGTGAGTTGCACAGTCTATTTTGATCACTTAATGAAAATGTTTCTCTAGTGATATACATTATTATTTCCCCCCTCTCCCATTCCCACCACTAATAAAGATTGTCTTTGATTTGAGAAGGCACAATCTGTGTGACGGATCAATGGTATCCAGGCCAGGGAGCCAGAGAGCCATAGACACAGTATGGCTGAAAACAGCATTAGAGCAATTAAGGTCAGCATCATTCCACTGGTCAAGAGAGATAACATCACTGCAACCCTTAAGAACCGTGAATGGCCCTCACACACACACACACACACAAACATGCATGTGCGCCCGCAAGAACGCACACACACACACACACACAAAATCTCTCTCTCTCTCACACACACACGCAAACACACACACACACACATACGCACACAAAGACACACACGTACACACAGACACACACGTACACACAGACTCACACACCCAGCCCAACCTTGCTCTGGCATTGGTCACGCTCCCCCTCCCCTCCACTCCACACAGCGAGATGCTACCGAAGATGACACTGTTAGTGTCCGGCTCTAACTGAGCATCTCAGATCACTGTTGCCGTCGTTAATGAAGTGCAAGCGTTTTTCGAGCATATTCTGCAGTTAGCCAGGAGCTGTGGACACTCAGAGGAGGCGAGGGAGACGAGGGACGTAGGCGTTGGATGGAGAGGGCTTCTGTCAGAGGTGATACCGGACCTCAGAGCTGATCTACAGACCAATCAGTCCCATTAGAGGAGGGCCAGCGCCAGCCTGTCTGAGGGGATGGACCCATACAGACCGGAGGTGGTCAGGCCTGGGACGGACGTGGCGCCTCAGATAGCAGCCTAATGATGGTGAGAATCCGTGGCTATCCCCTATCCCTGTCCATCTACGCCAGCCCACCCATGGACCAGACAGCTCCCAGGCCTACACTGGATCATGACAGACTCACCTCCCAGCTCAGCTCAGCCATGGATATGACAGACTTCCTCAACTCCACAGACAGTCCAGAGATAGGTTACGTCCCAAATGGTACCCTGTTCCCTTAACGGTGCACTACTTTTGAACTATAAAAGGAATAGGGAGCTATTTGGGACATAGCTCTAGGCTACACTATGGACAGACGTGGCACGCCTGGCTGGAGAGCTGTGGATGTGACGGCCCCACGCTGGCCTGGCGATGGAGATGTCACTGATGTCAGCCGAGAGGCTAGCGTTGGCCTGACACTTCCCAGCCAAGCAGACGAGAGGACATCAGATCAGGGATAATAGCCCTGTTAAGGATATGACGGCTGGCTCGCTGTCTGTCCAGCCACGGCACGGTGTCGGTCAGCTGCTCTGTGTGGCCCAGCCGCTTGGCCCAGGCCTCAGTGTGGTCTGGCTGATTCACAGAGGCAGTCCAGTCTGTGTCCGGAAAGAGATACAGGCCATCGAGGTAATCAGACCAAGCACATGCCTGATGCTGCATTTAGGCCTAAAGCCCCAAAGGGCAACTACAAGGAATAGCCTGTGACCTCTTAGCGTCTGTAAAGTCTTGTCCATTTCATCAAGCCAACGTAGTGGTAACGTCTTGGGCTAGATGAGCATTTCACAGCATTTGCAGAGCAAGTGTGAGCTGTGTACAGTGGGAGTGGTTGTTGACTGCAATGTGTGGGGAGAATGAGGGAAAGAGAAAGAGAAATGGAAAGATATCCAAGAAGTTAAACTTTTTCCCCCTGTTTTTCACCTGACCCAATTATTGTACCTTGGCGGTTACCATACTGACAGCCTCCATCCGTGGTTACCGACGGCAACGTATCGCTACATTCTACCTTTGGAGTCCGAGATGTTTTATATTGAGAGTTATTCACAATGTGCAGCGTTTTGAAATATTTCCCTTTGTTTTGCTACCTTAGTTGTACACCTCTGGGACAAGTGGTTATGGTGGTGGAGGTGGAGGCAGGGAGAAGAAGGAGAGGAGCGGGACAGGGTTGTTCTGCTTTTCCTTTGGTTTACTTCATACCGAGAATAAAAATAACTCCAGAGAGAGAGAGGAGAATACCGGAGTCTAATTCTGTAAGGCTGTAATGACATTCTTAATCCTGAGCAACACAGGCTTAAAACACTTACAAAGGTAAACAAGAGTGGGAGAGTCATTAACTAGTACCTGTATAAAGTTACTTTGGAGTATCTTCAATCGATAAAGGGATGAACATGACGACAGAACAATTTGTGCTTATCAAATAAATACTGTGAAACCAATATTGAATAGAAAACTGAAAAATCATGTCCAAGCACATACTATAGGTATGAATCACTGCAAATGGCTTATGTCTCATGGATATCATTGTGTCTACCATAAATAATGTTTTGCTCATTAGCACATCAGGCCCATCATTCCCCATTCTCTATAGCCTATAGCCCAAAGGGAAGTCTGGGTAGTAATGAGATGTTTTCAGACACACAGACATAATGGAACATTCCAATGGTAGACTCCCCCCCCCCCCTCCACTACATATCACACACACACACCCCTCTCCCATCCCACCAAGCCCCCAGCATCCTACCTGCAAGCCCAGAAGACCATAGGTCTGCCAAGGGAGGGCCCAAATATGAGATAATCTCAGTCATTCATATTCTGCTTCCTGACACAAATGATCTGATAATTCACATGTGAAGTGAATTAACATCTGTTGTTTGAATGGGGCTAATGTCTACCCATTCATCATTGTGTGTGTGTGTGTGTGTGTGTGTGTGTGTGTGTGTGTGTGTGTGTGTGTGTGTGTGTGTGTGTGTGTGTGTGTGTGTGTGTGTGTGTGTGTGTGTGTGTGTGTGTGTGTGTGTGTGTGTGTGTGTGTGTGTGTGTGTGTGTGTGTGTGTGTGTGTGTGTGTGTTTGGTTTTACTATCCTTGTGGGGACCAAAAGACCTCACAAGTATGGTATAACAAGGACAAGGTTAGGGTTAGGGGTTAGGGAAATCGTATTTTGATTGTGAATAAATGGTTTGGTCCCCACAAGGATAGTAAAACAAACATCTGTGTGTGTTTGTGTGTGTGTGTGAGAGAGAGAGAGAGAGAGAGAGAGAGAGAGAGAGAGAGAGAGAGAGAGAGAGAGAGAGAGAGAGAGAGAGAGAGAGAGAGAGAGAGAGAGAGAGATCAATGATGGATATTTTAGGGAGCTATTTGGAATTACACAAAATCATCCAATTATGTTGAGAGAAATTGGTCCTCTATGTGCTACCGTGCATACAACATCAATGCAACTGAACTTTCACAAGGACCACCATCAACATCTAATAGCAGTCATTTCAATGAAGGTACACTTATCAAAGGTTCATCAAAATCCCCCAGTCAATCACATTAGCTAAAACTGGGAACCTTTTGTTGATTTGGGAAGTGGGGAACCATCAAGGCCTTTTTAAAGAAGTCCCAATAATTGTTGTAGTTTTTGAATATACATTTAGTTTTGATTTATATTTAATATTTTTAATAATATTTCAATGATATTCTGATTATATTACAATTTTTGCTGTCCAATCAGGATTTTTCTTGAGTGAAAAATCTATCTAGCTAGCTCACCATTGGCTAGGCTATCAGAAGCTGGATAGAAGTAATCTGCCATTCAACTGTATTAGGGCAGAATGTTGGAGTGACAGTGAAATCAACCAATCTCATTTTGACTTGTAATGGGTGGGACCATTTTTACAAAAACGTATGGAAACTTCCGCCTTCTCGAAGGTCGACAAGTTACTGCGCAGTAGTTTTCCCACGGTCTAGCTAGAACTTACTTATTAGCTTCACTATTTTCAAGATGAACTTTCAACAACAAGTGGAAGTGTTGTTGTTGTTATTAACTAGTTATCGCTGAAAAGAATGTCTTATGTGAAACATTGTTGCATTTACACTTCAGAATACAGTTACTTTGTGTGCTGAACGCGATAAAGATGTTTGTAATGGGAAATAATAGTTGTACATTTTGATTTGGAAATGCTTAGCCTAACGGTTGTGTTTTTCTATTCTTATGATTAGGACCTACTGGCTTATTATGTCAGAGTGAATGGGCGACTTATTCTTTAACATCTTGCTGTGTGTGACTCCTGTCTTTGTGTTTCACTAATAGTGGGCTCTCCTACATTGTGTGGTATTCTGGTTGCTGTTCTTCCAGCAACACGAGCCTGTCACTGTTGTCACTTTTGGTGATGGTGTGAGTGTTGCCAAATGGTAATAGGTTGTGTAAATAGTGTGGTGGTTGTTGATGGTAGTGCGGGTGTTGTCTCTGTGTGAGTGGCAGCCCGAAGCACGGCTCAGGCCTGTTTGATTCAGTCAGGCACATTAGGCCTAAATGATGCTACGTTTCTTTTATTTTTCTTGATTTTGGAGTTTGGTACAACCATGTACTACAGCGTTCTGGAAGATGTTTCCCCCACTGTTGGCCTCGGTCCAACTGCCACAGTTCGCCACTGGGATACATATGGAAACACATGCTTGATCACAAGACATTATCCAGTTCAGCTGAACTCGTCAAGTTCAGCTCCAAGGCCTGCTCAAATAAATGCAATGCAAACTCAAACTCTTTCCTTTTCTTCGGGCATGTTCTTCCCTATTTAATTGGTTGTTGAGCAAGGCAGAGGATGCATGCTTTCATCAATAACACAAGTAAATAGTATACTCTCCCTCTAAAAGAAAATCCCTGGAAACGATACTTGAAACCACCATTGAAGCACCTTTAGACTTAAGCTTGTACAGACAATACTCAACACAAATGTGGTTTATTCTACTGTGGTGGTGAGTGACCATGGGCTTCTAACAAGACAGGTAAAGTGCACTGCGGGTAAAGTACACTGCAGGTAAAGTACACTGCAGTATTCAACATTTGTGTGTGTTTAGATCCAATTGAGGCAGATACTATATTCTGTACTCAGCTAGGCTAACGTGTGAGAAATCACAACACACAAGAGACCGAGGCATCTTACTACATTTCATAAAAGCCTGGAGGTACAATAAAATACAGATGAGGCTTTCCATTCATCAGTGACGCAACTATGCTCCTCATCAATAGCTGAGATGGTAGTATTTATACAATACTCGTCTCCCAGAGCTAAAAATGCACATTTATCAGAAAGAGCGTTTCGCGGAAAATGTCTGATTCTCAGGAACTGAGACAATCTTTTTACATTCGGTATGCATTGTTATTGTAGTCTTTTTCTTCTTCATCAGTTTCACGCAGATGCTAAGATGGCGTTTTAAAAACTAAAACGGGATGAGGACAAGAGAAGGAGCGGAAGAAGAGAGAGAGCGAGGAAAGGGAAGGAAGGGAAGGCAAAATCCGGAGGATGAAGGGTGGGTATGAGTAAAATTGAAGAGAAAATCTGTGCGATTCAATCAAGCTTAATTCTATTTTGATAATTGTCTGTGCTCGCGTCTCTGCCTCTCTCCATAGGGATAGTGTGACTTGTGTACGAGACTGACAATGAAGTCGGTAACAGCAGCTGCTCGGTGCCGGGTAGCTTGTGTACCTCGCCGCTCAAGTCTTGTCAGTCACATTTCCCTAATTAACTAACATCTGCTTTCCATTTTCAGTTACTCTGCATCGCCAGCTTGTCTCATCTGAATCGCTGACTCTTGACCTCCCCTGAGGTAGGAGCTCACTGTCAGAAGGACCCCCGCAACCACCCAGCCACCTCGTAGGGGTGACGCTTTAAAGGCCCTAACACACTGGGGAGGAAAGGAGTGGGGAGAACACATGCATGCGTGCTCACATACACACACACACATAAAGAGGCACACACAAACAGAGTGTGCCGAGGCCACGCCATACACCAGAGGGGCCTTTGGGCGTGTGGCAGGTTAACCTCTGAGACTTCCTCAACCAATCGGCCGCCGAGAGACTTGGCAGTGACGCGGTCACGTGCCGTTTGGCTCGAGACGGTCCCTGCGTTAAGCATTCTCTGGTGACTTCAGACTCTTTTTCTCCATGAAGGACTAGAACGTCCCACTACGTGCTTTGGTGTTCCCCTGAGCTTGGGCTATTCCCAATTTGACCTGCATAACAGGTGTGTGTGTGTGTGTGCGTGTGTGTGTGCGTGTGTGCGCAGACAGGAATGGGCTTGTCGATCAAGTTGTTTCTGTGCCTGAATATACTGTATATCACAAGAGCACCTGAAACAAGATGGCAGCTACACAGACATAACAAATGCATTTGTTTACACTTTCTTTCTACTATCTCAGTGAAAGATGTAATCCTACATGAGGGAACCATTTAGGTTCCCTTTAATTGTGCACATTTCAGCTTGAGCACATTTATAGTTTTTAAATGTTGTGGTTTGACATCAGGATAGTATTGGACATTTCAGAGGTGTTAAAATAGACGGTGTGGGATGTCACTTCATTTCCAATCTTTTTTTCCAGACCACTATAAGCCTTAGCCACTGCAGAGTAAGGTGTTGTCTACTCATCACTATACTAATACAAATCTATATGATTTACTCAAACAGCACCAGTCAAAAGTTTGAACACACCTACTCATTCAAGGGTTTTTCCTTTATTTTTACTATGTTCTACATTGTAGAATAATAGTGAAGACATCAAAACTATTAAATAACACATATGGAATCATGTAGTAAGCAAAAAAAAGTGTTAAATAAATCAAAATATATTTTATATTTGAGATTCTTCAAAGTAGCCACCCTTTGCCTCGATGACAGCTTTGCACACTCTTGACATTCTCTCAACCAGCTTCACCTGGAATGCTTTTCCAACAGTCTTGAAGGAGTTCCCATATATGCTGAGCACTTGTTGGCTGCTTTTCCTTCACTCTGCAGTACAACTCATCCCAAACCACTTCAATTGGGTTGAGGTCAGATGATTGTGGAGGCCAGGTCATCTGATGCAACACTCCGTCACTCTCCTTCTTGGGTCAAATAGCCCTTACACAGCCTGGTGGTGTGTTGGGTCATTGTCCTGTTGAAAAACAAATGATAGTCCCACTAAGCGCAAACCAGATGGGATGGTGTATCGCTGCAGAATGCTGTGGTAGCCATGCTGGTTAAGTGTGCCTTGAATTCTAAATAAATCACAGACAGTGTCACTAGTAAAGCACCCCCACACACCGATCTAATGTCCATTGCTTGTGTTTCTTGGCAAGTTTCTTCTTATTATTGGTGTCCTTTAGTAGTGGTTTCTTTGCAGCAATTTGACCATGAAGGCCTGATTCACGCAGTGTCCTCTGAACAGTTGATGTTGAGATGTGTCTGTTACTTGAACTCTGTGAAGCATTTATTTGGGCTGCAATTTCTGAGGCTGGTACCTCTAATGAACGTATCCTTTGCAGAAGAGGTAACTCTGGGTCTTCTTTTCCTGTGGCGGTCCTCATGAGAGCTAGTTCCATCATAGCGCTTGATGGTTTTGCTACTGCACTTTTTTCCTGATTGACTGACCTTCATGTCTTAAAGTAATGATGGACTGCCATTTCTCTTTGCTCATTTGAGCTGATCTTGCCATAATATGGACTTGGTATTTTACCAAATAGGGCTATCTTCTGTGTACCAACCCTACCTTTTCACAACACAACTGATTGGCTCAAATGCACTAAGAAGGAAAGAAATTCCACATATTAACTTTTAACAAGGAACACAGGAAAATGTAATGCATTCCAGGTGACTACCTCATGAAGCTGGTTGAGAGAATGCCAAGAGTGTGCAAAGCTGTCATCAAGGCAAAGGGTGGCTACTTTGAAGAATCTCAAACATACAATATATTTGCTTAACACTTTTTGGTTACTACTAGATTCCATATGTGTTATTTCATAGTTTTGATGTCTTCCCTATTATTCACAGTGTAGAAAATATAAAAAAGTAAGAAAAACCCTGGAATGAGTAGGTGTGTCCAAACGTTTGAGTGGTACTGTATATCAGAGTGGACTATATTATCAAGATGTGATTTATGCATACATATCTTGACATATATTTATGTTTCTTATGTGTCTTTAAATTACAATTGCTAGTGTAATTGTAACGGATGTGAAATGGCTAGCTAGTTAGCGGGTACGCGCTAATAGCATTTCAATCGGTTACGTCACTTGCTCTGAGACCTGAAGTAGGGTTTCCCCTTGCTCTGCAAGGGCCGCTGCTTTTGTGGAGCGATGGGTAACGACGCTTCGTGGGTGACTGTTGTCGATGTGTGCAGAAGGTCCCTGGTTCGCGCCCGTGTCGGGGCGAGGGGACGGTTTAAAGTTATACTGTTACATTGGTGCCGTGACCCGGATCACTGGTTGCTGCGGAAAAGGAGGAGGTTGAAAGGGGGGTGAGTGTAACGGATGTGAAATGGCTAGCTAGTTAGCGGGTACGCGCTAATAGCATTTCAATCGGTTACGTCACTTGCTCTGAGACCTGAAGTAGGGTTTCCCCTTGCTCTGCAAGGGCCGCGGCTTTTGTGGAGCGATGGGTAACGACGCTTCGTGGGTGACTGTTGTCGATGTGTGCAGAAGGTCCCTGGTTCGCGCCCGTGTCGGGGCGAGGGGACGGTTTAAAGTTATACTGTTACATAATCACTCAGGAAAGAAATCTTGTTCATGTTCAGTTCTGTGAGAATTGAACTGATGTGGCCATGTCGCTGTTTCTCCTCTGCCAGCTGGAAATAGACAAACCAAGCAACTGAGCAAGATGGCCTCTAGTCACCATATAGATGTGTGGATGCTGTCATTGAATAAGATGCTGTATATGTCCATGTGATGCTGCTGTACAGTATTACATAAACTCTCTCTCATGTCTGACTCCAACACATGCCCGGCTGACTGTCTCCTCAGAATTGTTTTAATCATGCATTTCAGGCTTTTATATGTTCTGCAATATTTACCACTGGTCCCATACCTCCTGATTTGGTTGGGATGTGAATGTATCTCTGAGGTTTTGAAAACAAAGGGTAAATGATTACATTTAAAAAATAATTAACAGATGGGCCAGCCTAGGAAAAAAAACATGATTTTCTACAAATGATTGCATTCTCTCCCCTTTGGTGTGAAAAGTAGATTCAAGAACACTTTTAAATAATTTGTTCAATTTGTTCCACAGCCAAAGAAAAGCGGCTTGGTGGAAATTCAGATTCATTAAAACTTAATTAATATGCATCATTATGTAAATGAGGTTGCAGTTAATGAGTTCTTAAAAGAAGCCTTCCTTAATTAGTTCACTTTTAATGGCATCATCATTTATCTTTTTTCTTTGAAGCAGAATGACGCGTGGAACTAGCCATTCCCGAAAGTGCTACAATTTTCAATTTTTTAATTATTCTTATTTCCTTAATTTTTATATGATTAAGAATGCATTTAGAGTACTAAATAAATTAGAAAAACATAGTATTTTTTCTCACTCACTTATTTCAATTAAAAAGGGATGTCTCTGTAGATGGAGGGGTGCATAAAAGTTAAAGGAAGAGAAGCATTTTCTCTCCCAAAACAATCCATAGGTTCTCTCTATCACCTCTACAACAAGCTCTCATTAACAAAGTCTGGAAATACACATCATTATCTGACCTAAAACCCTATAACTTACATATCTGCTTCATGAAGAAGTAATTACATTCGTTTTGGGCCTTACCACTACTACTATCACTTTATTTAGTTATACTATGTTATACATTGGTGCTTTCTTTAATGGGAGAAAAAAATACAGTAGAACAGATATAGCTTACATATCGTAGTCATACTTGGCATCGTTTCACATTTGTTTGTAGCAGTGTGCTTTGGCTAATCATTAGAGATCTGCGTTCTGTCTACGACATCCAGCATTAGCCCAGCCTGGCACAGCAGTGGTACTGTGTTGTGGACTGTGTCTCATATATCTCTAACCAGTTTGTTGTTGCTTTCCCCCTTCGTTTTCCTCTTTGTCTATTTAGAGCAATGGAGCATGGAGAGAATGTTATTGAATTTATGTTATAATGATTGATAATTTTTATAGGTTGGAGGTAATGAAATCAACTTGTGATGAACATCAACAGTAGAAAGTAATTATACGTAGGAATTATAGGAGTAGTTACATTTTGACTACACAAGTATAAGAGCAAGTTTAATACAAAGTATTATAGAACCCAAAGACCAAATGTTTTTATAATTGTAAAAAATGATTGAGTAAAAAGTACATAATTTTCTTTAGGAATTTAGTGAAGTAAAAGTAAAAGTTGGCAAAAATATATATAGTAGAGTAAAGTACAGATAAACAAAAACACTCCTTAAGTGGTACTTTAAAGTATTTTTACTTAAGTACTTTACACCACTGACCTTAGTGAGGAATATTTAACCATTTGGGAAGTTTGGTGAATTAAATCTTGAGATTTCTTTCATTTAGAAACATTTTGGGTGAACTATCTTTGTGCTACCCATTCAGTATCTTTGGGGGAATAGTGTTTCTGTTTTTCTACCTTACTGAGGAGGTCCCTCATTACCAGAGAGGTGAGAAGCAGCAGTGAGGCCTCCAGTACGCTAGCGTTTCATGTTGTCGGAGCGCACCTTCACTCTTAATTGATAACCACTGGCATTTGATCTGAAGGCGTTCAAACACACAGTCTATCTTTGTGCCTCCAATAAGACGACCATCTGTTGTTGCCGAGCTGAACGTTCATTAAATCAAATTTCCTACTGCAGGAATACGATTTTAATTGTAGATCTCAATGGCCGCATTCCTGGAGAGTGTGGGTAAGAGTAATCCAATTGTTGTAAAGATGGTGTTTGAGCTGGTAAACAATGAAAGGTGTTAAGGAGTGAGATTGTTTACATGTCTATTTGGTTAATTTACAGCATCTATATGGGACTTTAAATGAAAGAGTGTTAATATGCTGAAACACATAGGAATGTGTTATTTATCAAGCTACTATTTTGTTTTCAGGCTATAAAAGCCCAGTTATTTCCATTGATTATTCATTGAACTAAAGTTATTGCTTGACCAAAATCTCACCAAAAATCTGTTTTAATGACCAAAATAATGGTTTTGTGAGGAGTGGATATGTAGCCAGTAAATATGATGCAGAGTTTTTTCCTCCTGTGATGTAGGGAGAGACAGTGGGCATGTGCTGGTGACACTGAGGACATTCAGTACATAATTCAACCGCCCACCGAATATTTCAATCTGTCAGCTCCTTGAAAGAACTCTAGCAGTAAGATATAAATAAGATACTGTCTCGTTTCACCACGACAACTTTGATCTTTCTGTTTTGTAAAAAAAAAAAAAATCTTTCAACTACACAACTATAGTTGTGGATCTGTTCCTCTTTGTCGGCAATGAACACTGCTTTGCAGTTAAATGCATTGTTTGTGAGACCCTGCACCCACAGATTTAGTTTAGCCGGTTTTAATTGCCATCTGTGCCAGAGAAGGAAAACATACCTGGAGAGAGAGTTAACCAATAGATGAACATTACATTTTATTTTGCTCCAAATGAAAGAAAAGAAAGAATCCAATCTCCAGCTAGATGCATTAGCTCTGCACTGTTTGGTATTATGTTAAGTTTTAGGGTTTTAGTTTTAAGTTTAAGGTTTTGGTTTTAGAGTCAACGGCTTAATGGTTAAAGGGAACTGTGTCGGTACAGTATATATAGGAGGTGACAATGGTAGTCTCTAAAACGTGGATGTGCCAAGTAACATGTCGGCCATTTTGAAATCTTCAAAATACCAACAGTGACATTTACATGCAACCTGATGTGTTTGGAATGGGACATATACACTCAACTATTCACATTATCTTGTTATTCAACGTTGTGATGTATATTATAGATGGTCCTTTTTTTGGGCTGACACTTGATCTCATTGCGAGATGCCTGTAGCCCCTGCGTGGGCTATAGATAAAGAGCCTACAGCCCCTGTCCAGACATAACTGGTCATGAACAAGTGCCCTGGAGCGGGAGAGAGGGATAAGGAGTGAAGAGATGTAGAGCAGGGTGGCACCCGACCCCGTCTCCGCCCGTTCTGAACCAGGCACGGCCCTTACACAGGGCCTGACCAATTAGGGCTCAGAGATCTGGGAGGACCAAGAGGGCATGTCGCCGGATTGATTTTAGCCGATGTGATGTCTGAAGTTAGGCCCAGCGCCAGTCCGTTTAGTGATGCTCTCTTGGATTAGGATGGGGCGGTGAGTGTGAGATGATGGAGTTTAACATTCTATTTTGATCCCTTTCTTTTCTGCAAGGGAGAGGAGGGATGGGGGGATGTGGGGATAGGAGTGGTGAGGTTTGACAGAGGGAGGAGTGGACACGATTGTTTATCCAGATGTTCGTTTGAATGTGTTGACGGTTGATGGGAAATCTGTGTGCGTGTCTGTGTGTGGAAAATGCTGAACTTGAATCACACCTAAACAATGGTCCATTTTGAAGGATAAGGTCCTACTCTTCTAAATTCCTCAGTTCTTCATTCTACGGTATATTTCCGTCTAGAAAAAGAAGTGAGCGTTGAGAGTTAAACAGTTAAGCGGGGGCCATGTTTCTTTCTGTGTTTGTATGCTGTGTGTTTGGAACAGCAGTGCAGGCCGGGCCCTCTTTTGTTCTGACTCTGATGAGAAGGGAACCCTGCTAGGCTGCTATGAGCTCTCATCATCGCCCTGCGCAGCCCCACAGCTCTGCCAAGCTGTCGACAGCACATTACACACAGACTGGGGGGTGTGATTGACAGGATAAGGAATAACGAGTGCAGCGTTTGGTACAGAGAGATCTTTATCCTCCTGTAAGGATGATGTGCCACAGTGTTCTGCTCAGGAACCAAGGGTGGAACAATGGGTGAGAGTAGAACTTAGAATGTACAGTAGAGATGCTTATAGAATGGGTGTTTGTTGTGGAGTCAGGTAATGTTAGATTTGCTGGGCACTCGCCTTGACTTGACCTTTTGCCATCTTGAATTTGCATGTATGCAGATATGCGCAAACATACACAGATAACAACACGTTCTGTATAACAACATTAGCCAGAAAAGTCTCCTTCTGAATTATACTGTTACATTTGTTGTTTCATGGTCACCTTGGGTTATGCTCATGAATCTTTGTAAATTGTAGCACGTAAAATAAAATAACAATATTTCTTGTGAAAGTGCAGGCAGTCAATGTCAAAAACGTTTTTTTTTTTATACAGTTCTGCATCAACAAAGCAATTTGTTTCCCTTGAGTATACTAATTTATGAATTTCACAGTGACAGGTGTTACGGCTGCCAGTCATTATATGAAAATCAGCAAAATTCTAACCATGGTGCTTATCCTCCTGACAAACTGGGACTGGATTCATTCTGTCTGATTTGAGGGACGGCAGGCAGAGGCAGGTTAACTTCCCTCCATAAAGTGCATGTTTCGCTTATGTGTGCTCTACTTTAGGAAATAAAATCCCAACCCTTTTTTTATGTCTTGTTATTTGACAGACAGCATTCGGGATTCCAACAGTCTCCACAGAATTTCTCCTCAGACAAAGATCAGTGTTGTTTGATACAAGCATTTTGCATTAACAATTAACAATGCATGACTATAGCACCCTGAATTTTGAGGTCTCCATAAATAAAGAAGGGATGCCGTGCAACATTAAAGTTAATAGTATCGAGGGGAAGAAGTGTAAAAATGCACAGGGTGAGGAGAACAGTGAATCTATACTTCAGAGAATGCTTGAGGTACTGTGTGCGCCAGTAGCAACCTGCACTCAGTTGTGAATGTTTGCTAAAAACAGAGCTTTGCATGAAGATGTGTTTTACATTCGTGCAAACATTAGTCTCACTGTAGAAGAGGAAGTGTGGGGTCAACTCAGTCCCTGCTAGAACATATCCACGTTACTATCTGAAATGGAAATGAATGGAGAATTGGTACTGGAAAATGTATGGACTTGGCATATCAAAACTTAAGATCAGTGTCTGAAGACACTTGCGTTATTGTATGATTATTTGTATTGTCTAATTTGAGACCAGCATTCATCTCAGACACAATAAAAGTGTCTGCTAATTTATGGGAACAACATACAAATGATATTTTGACATTGAGTAGTCAGGTGGATAGAAAAGTGGGAGGTATGGTGAGTCACAATAAGTATGTTATTTATGCATATATATTGTGATCAAAAATATGTCAGAAGTAATTTTCTAATGAGTGACCGTGAATACATAAATATTGACACTTTAATCGATTCATGTATATATTTGATGAAAATTATAACTATTTATTCAGAAATATAGTTTAAATGACAGAGAATATTTGATATAGTACAATATACTACATATAACCCCTGTACATATAACCCCTGTATGAAACAGCTTCATGGCAGTTATCCACATGCTGTAGTTATGTTGTGTTTGAGATATACTTTAAGACGTGTTGGGAGCAGCATATCATATTTGGCATTAATTATGCACTTGTGTGATGAGCTAATTGAGTCGATCAGCTGCAGAAATAACATGAGGGGAGAGAGATGCATCTACAGTGATAGCGAGGTGTGTGTGTGTGTGTGTGTGTGTGTGTGTGTGTGTGTGTGTGCGTGCGTGCGTGCGTGCGTGTACGCATGCTAGTTTTCTCACATGTGAAGACTATTGTCTGTCTATACATGTACATTTTAGGAATATGCTTTTGCTTATATCACTATTAATTTGAATGATAATTCATGATAACAGTTATTATTATTTATTATTATTATTATTAATATTAGAAGTAGCAGTAGTAGTAGTAGTAGTTGTAGTATTTTTATTCGATTATTATTAATATACATAACTTCTTACTTTGGTAAGGATCATTTCTACATTTTTGGACATTGAACTTCGCCAAATGTAACCCTTCTCTCTATTATTTGTCTTTCGTTATGCACACATACAAACTAATGGAATCAATCCTCGCTGAACACAAAGCCATTTATTTGAAGGAAAACCCACACTTGATAAATTATTTAAAGCAATTGGGATTACAATATGTTATCAAATCAGAGCAAACAAAGGCTTCTCTCTCTCTCTCGTTCTGCGTTCTCTGTGCTGTTGGCAGGAGAAGAGTTGTGTACTAGCCAGTCTTCAGAGCCAGGGAGAGTCTGATGCTAAATAAAGAGAGATTCCCCGCAAACTGCTTATGATTCCAGAATAATTGGTAAGTTCCACGTAGACGTACAGAGACGCTGTTATTCAAATACAGTCTTTGTTGGCCTTGTTTACAGGAATGTTAATTGGGTCATTGACTGCGTGGACTATTCCTTTCCTTTGGCTTTTCTTACTTTTCTTACTTTCTCTCACTTTCTTTTTCTCTCTCTTTCTGTTGTTCGATTCCGTACTTATGAATGCACTTTCTTTCACGATACATTTTTTTCTCCAGTCTCAGACAGTGTTAGGTTACTGAAGTTACTTGCTGTTGCACGCGAACCCACAGTCAGTCTACCGGAGTCATTGTTTTGTTCAATGATGAAGTGGGAAAGATTGTGGGGAAATAATGATAAGAAAATGTTGATTTGAACTCAATTTGGTTAGATTTATGATTCTGTTATGCAATCCTAATTCAATTGAATATAACTAATATGTGTAAAAAACATTATTCACAAGCAAACCATTATGGATTGTCTCTCCAAAACTTGAAGCAGCTGGCGCTTTAATATTTGTTCTCGTTACGTGCGTTGAAGACATTTTTAAATGTTTCATTCATTTACACTGAAGAAAATCTAATCAATAATAATACAAATAGTTGTAAAAAAAAAAAAAAAAAAAGCAATTGTAGTGAACAAAGTTGTAGCGTTTTACAGTTGGCAATTTGTATCAGTTTACATATAAATACTACAACTTGTAGCCTCTACTAAAAAAATAACGACACATATAAGTACACACATATGTTTTATTCATACCTTTTAACCTGGTCCACAAAACGTAATAACGTATGTGTTTGCTAACATTATCACAACATGAAGTACATGCACACACTCCTGCACATTCCTGCACAACGGAACACTGGTAGATAACTTGTGGTGTACAGAGAGCATGTATCTAAGATGAGGAGTGTGTGGAGAGAGAGGTGGGTGGTTGAGCAGGTAAAAGAACAGTTCGTATTTCTCCTCTTCTCCTCCTCCTCTCCAGCTGTAGCCAATATGACACTGACGTGGTAGTGGTGGGGTTGGTAAAGATGAAGGAAGGAGGAGGGTGTACAATGTCATCCATCCTGTCATCATCCTTAAACCCAAACCATGCCACCCTCGGCAGCAGCTACAGCACAGGTGGCCACATCTCCGCAGTGGCAGGGCATGGGAGTGGGTAGGCGGGCAAACGGGTCACACAGGGCACATGGGGCTCGGGAGGAAGCCAGGCAGGAAGTGAAAAGAGAAAGCCGCAGGGTGAAGGAGTAGCGGGGGCGGACGGTGTCGGCCATGTTGTGTCAGACGGAGTGAGAGAGAGAGACGAGGGGAAATTACGCTCAGGCAGTCAGGAAGTCACCTCACACATCTCATGGGACTGGCACAGACACACTGTCCCAATTACGCTAACCCCACAAACAAAGGAAGAAGTTCTGCCACATCGGGGACAGATAGATCTCGCCCCTTTCCTTTCCCTCCCCATCCGTGCCTGCCCAGCACCAACCCAGCGAGACACCAACCCCCCACAATCCTGCCATCAGATAAGAGGCACTCAAACGCACCGCAGCCCCTCTGGAAGCGCAAGGTGTCACTTATGAAAGCCTCGCTCCCTGCTGAATATGCTAACGTGGATGAAAGGATGGCAAAACTTGGGGTTCATACGCAACTCACTGATTTCTTCGTCTTTTTCTTCCTCTGCTTCTTGCCTCCTCTCCTCTTTTATTTATTTCAAGTGCAGCTGTCTCCTCTATGGGCTTCTAGGCCCAAACAGAGCCATTCCACTATGGAACAGACGTCAATTCAACGTGTATTCCACGTTGGTTCCACGTAATTTCATTGAAATGACCAGTGTGTGCCCAGTGGGCTGTATAGGCAGAGGAAGACATTTCTGACCCAGATATGGCTCAGCTGTATTCTATACGTATGCCTCGGCTCAATCAAATGCGCATCGCTAAAAAGCTGTGGCACATAGACATTCTTTTTCCATGTGTCCAACAACAGAAATACATTTTTGCTCTCAAGCTAAATCTGTTGTTTCAGCTCAATCTCAATTGGAGAAACTTAAATGAACACCAACAAATTAGGTTACTCTTACTTGCATGTTCAACCTTTGCTCTCACAAGAGCCGAGCAATAAATACATTTCGTGTAATCATCACGTTGAGCATGTCACACATTCAGAAGTGAAATTGGAGGCAGGCCTCAACACGTATACTTCCGTGTACCTGGCTGTGTCACTATGGCGATATGTATAAGAATGTTTCTATACACATTGTCTGTTGTCGGAGCAATGTGGATAAATTAGCAAACCAACTGTAGGTGTCACTCTGAGGGATCGTCACTCTACACCCATTAAAATACAGCAGCGTTGTACAGCTGATCTTCCTTTCCGTTCCCCACCCTGTCTTCCTTTATCCCCATTCCACCATCCATCTGTCACTCTGCACATTTTTCATGTTTTCAGGTATGTTTTCTCCCCCTTTCCTTCCTCCTTCCTTCGTACGACAGTCTCAACAACAAACGAGCAGAACCTCCCCTCTTTCTCCCCTTTGAAGGAGGCCCATAACGTTACAGCGTGTGCTTAACACGTTTCTAATGAGGAGCTGTTGTTGGGCTGGGAGACGTAGGTAGATTAGTCATTGTATAACTACTAGGGAGATCACATTCTCACAGGTACACCATGCATCATGCCAGACTCCCCAGACATCCCTGTCCCTGTCCCTGCCCGCATACCAGCAAAAAAAATGAAAAAGCTCTTTATAATTCACAATGACTGAATAGAATACTTTTGCTGATGTCATAAAGAAAAGCATGCTCTGGTTGGCTGCCCTGTAAAGAAACAATGCTGAAACAAGATGAGGAGGAAGAAGGAATGTCTAGTTTCGGAGCTCCATAGTTCATAGATTACAGTTTGACAGATGGCATTGTTTTTAAATAACCTTTTTTTTCCTCCCGTACATACTGTCAACCTCTTATCCTTCCTGTGTCAGAGCTGGGGGAAGAGGGGGAACTTCAGTGTTACTTTAGCGTTGCTTACAGCACTGTGATACTAAGAAGAAATAAATCAAATAAAAACATATCAATATTCACACCATCTCAAATGGCACCCTATTCCCTATATAGTGCACTACATTTGACCCATTTTATGAAAGGAAATAGGTGGAACGGGGTACACAGCATGATTTCCCCCCTTCATCCTCCTTCGGTATCTCATTAAAGAGTGGCTTTTGATCTTCAGCGCTGCCATGTCCACCACGGGGTCAGTCTCTGTACAGGAACGGACAGCCCCGTCTCTCACTCTCTACTCCCTTAACAGACTGATTGCATGGTGTGATCTCTAGTGAAGATAAAAGTGAACATGGAGGAGATGGTTGAAGTATGTCTTAATTGCGAAGGGAAACAGTCGTAATTTTCCACCCCTGCAGCAAATACATGAAATGGCTTTTTCCACACCTCATCATCCAATGAAGAGCTGAAGGCTTAGTTTCAGGGCTGACACCGATTGGATGATAGATTCACTCTGATTAAATCCAGCTGTCAGATAATCAGAGTTATTTATTTGTGATAACGCGTGTATTTTAGGTTATTGGGTTTGTTTTAGTAGTTGTTTCTTTCAGTTATTTAACCATCAATTATTTATTTTGTTGAACAATGATTGTAATTTGATTATAATATTACCATATTGTAAATTAATTATTCTGGGCTAGTTACAATATTTTATAATATTATACTGGTTGTAGAGACAATAGCATTGACACTCGTAGCGATCAGAGTCAAACACACATATTTGGAGTTTCTATCATGTAGTTTCAATGTATTTATTTTTTATTACCTTTATTTTACTAGGCAAGTCAGTTAAGAACAAATTCTTATTTACAATGACGGCCTAGGAACAGTGGGTTAACTGCCTTGTTCAGGGGCAGAACGACAGATTTGTTCCTTGTCAGCTCGGGGATTTGATCTTGCAACCTAGTCCAATGCTCTAACCACTAGGCTACGCTGCCGCCCCCCAATACCTCCTGCTATAAATGATTGAAATCCAGGAGAAGATATTTTAGCGCCTGCCTGTAATAATCACGGATTATAATATGCTATATGATAAACTGCTTTCTTACAATTTAGAAAAGTACGCATCCATTTATTAATTTCACATGCTCAAACTAAAATATGAAAGCCCACCCTTCCCCTTGACACTACATTTCACTTGCGACTGCATATTCACAGACAAAGTGTGTTGTTCTTTTTCTCTCTCTTTGTCTGCACTCAAACCTGAGAGAATATTACATACAAATGAGACCAATGACCTATAAAATGAGGTATGGCTACCCCCAGTCTCCAACTATGGCAGATCACTCTCAGCACTGTCCAGACTGACACACACTCTCCATTTGATTGGCATATTCTATTTATTACCATGCAACTGGCTCTTTGCCGTTATTTGCTTTCAGATTATCCAATAAGAAAGGAGCAGCAGCACCGGGGCCATGTTCCATGATGTCACTGATGCAGATTGAACACCGAAAATGCCGTTTAGCATGCCGACCTGACCGGGGTTAGAAGAGATCGACTAGAAGGGAAGATGTGGGTAAGACACAATTTGAGAGGAGGTGTTTCCTTCGGGTTTTCCCTGGTTGTCAGCTCATTTGGTTAATGTGAGTCGTAGATGGTGGGAGATAGTGGGCACAGTAATACTGTTACAGAGCTGTCTGGTCCCTGTAGGTTAGATACCACTGGACTGTAGCCTCATAGGTCTTCACTATAACACCACCTTCTCTCTCGGAGAACAGGAGGTAGGCCTACATGTAAAAAATACTATTTTGTTTTTGTTTTGAAAGGCATAGGTTATAGCAAATTTGAGGTTAAATATAGGCTGAATGTTAAGTAAAATAGTAGCCAAATAATATTTTATTTTCGCTCACACCTTGGAGGTGGAGGTGTGTTGAGTGTAGACCCGTAGGATCTACAGTACCAAACACCCCCCGAAGTCCTCCATCCAACACATGTACCTGATCAACAGCACATCCTAGAAACTGAACCTCAAGAAGAAGAAGTGGAAGAAGAACAAGAAGAAGAAGAAGAAGAGGAAGAAGATGATGAAGAAGAGGAAGAAGAACAAGAAGAAGAGGAAGAAGAAGAAGAAGATGAGGAAGAAGAAGAAGAAGAGGAAGAAGAACAAGAAGAACAAGAACAAGAAGAACAAGAAGCAGAGGAAGAAGAGGGAGAAGAAGAGGAGGAAGAGGAGGAAGAAGAACAAGAAGAAGAAGAGGAAGAAGAACAAGAAGAAAAGGAGGAAGAGGAAGAAGAAGAAGAGGAAGAAGTGGAAGAAGAACAAGAAGAAGATGAAGAGGAAGAAGTGGAAGAAGAAGAAGCGGAAGAGGAAGAAGAGGAAGAAGAAGAAGAGGAAAGGAAAGTCAGTCATATCAGAAAGCGATAAACAACATTTAGCGGAGGCGCCTTCCGTCTTCTCTCCTACTGCATTCTAATCAACGTCTGGAAACTCTAATTTATGAAATGTAATTCTGCCCTCCACTGGTATGAAAAAGGTGCACACACACACACACACAGGAGCACACACAAATATCCTGCTCTCGCAGACTTACCGTGGAGAAAAACAAAGTGTTTTTTCAGTGCTGCTAAATTAGAAGATTTGAACAACTTTTGGCACAGGTGGGTTAAAGTAAACCCCAAATAACTGTTATTTATTTGTTGTTGATTATATTTCGAACACTTTACTGCCAAACATTATACCATGTTTAACTGCAAGATAAAGACTAGAAACACATATAGCTACAGTATGTTGTAAAAAAATACGTTTATTACTGCACTTAAGTGGGTTTCATACATATCAGCCAAAATGTGTCACTTTCGTCTCCTTTACGTGTATCTACAATTGTTGTTTGCAAAATAACTTTGTCTAAACAATAAGTTGAAACAATTCTGTTCTTTGTTGTGAGTTTCATTCTTGACATTTTGTTACAGTATGTACTGTGCGGCGGAAATGTTTTATACACATAAACAAACAATCTGACTGCATACAAACAAACAGCACAAGGTCATACGACATAAAATAATTTGTCATCGTTGGTGTGTGTGTGTGTGAGCGAGTGCATGTCTGTGTCTGTCAGTGTCTGCGTGTTTTTGTCTCTACATTATGTGGGTCCCACCTCGCCTGGCTCCTGTTTGAAAGCCCAACCCGGCGTAGGGCGCAGGGAGGGAGGGAGCCGGGTAGAACTCTGGGGGATATGACATCACTGCTCCCCAGGGCACAACCAGGGCCATTGTCACCCCAGGTGTTGCCAGGGGCGATGGGCCTACTCTTCAGAGAGGACAGACCCAGTACAAACAGCCACGCTACCCCCCCCCCCCCAAAAAAAACCTGCCCCCTACCCTTTATCCCCCTACCCCTCACCCCTCTACCCCAGTCTCTCTACACTCCCTTTGAGTGCCGTCAAGTAAATGCACTCCTTAAAACTCCTCTCCCAGTCCTTCTGTCACAAGGTGCCACACAGCCAATGGGTTCTGATTGGCATGTGTCTGTCTGAGGATTTAAAAACACACAATAGGGCATGAAAGGAAATAGTTCCATAGGGTTGGGTATACATACAAGAATATGTACTATTACCTTAGCTCAGCATTGTCCTGAGTTTTTTGGGGGAAACAAACTAAATAAGTTACATCAATTGCATTCGAGCAAAACGTAGAGATGATTGTAATCAGAACAATCCACCCCCCACCCCCCCCCCCCATTCTCCCCATTCCAACCTGGAATTCATTCGAGCAAATGTATAATTTGAGCTCTCCTACTGTGCTAGTAGGATTATCGGTTTGTTGGGGACTCCTGCAGAAAAACTCATTTAATGTGTGTGGTAAAAAACTGCAGGTAATTACTAGTGAAGGAGCACCTTTGCTAACCCGAGTGCATTGTAACAAAGACACCTGCATCTCCTGCAGAAAGAGTGCATCTCGAAGCCTTTGTCATTTTTAATCTAATGCTCCCGCTGTGAGGGCTGGGCTAGCTACAGCGCTAGCTGCAATCACAGGCATCTGCAGAGAGAGAGAGAGAGAGAGCATTGCTACAATAGAGCCAAATACTGGCCACCACATCTTCAGAGTTTCTCTCTTCTGCTCTTTATACCCGAGGAAAAAACAGGGAACGGTGATTTATGCAATCAACTTTATTTGTCTGTTTTTAAGTTCATCATAACTATTTATTCTACAAGTATCCACCCCTATCTCATAAAAAAAATATCAAAATACAAAACAATGAATGGGGAAAGAAGGTTGCCCTGACCTGATTAATGAATGAATACATCATAGATGATTCTGTTCTCAATCTAGCCAGACTAATCTGCCATCCAGAAAGGTGAGGACTTTTTGAACACAGACATTTCCTCTCCAGTAGGAGGTCAAGACCAATAGACAAATATCTGCCACAGTAGCGGAAAAGTCTGGTGCATGGGCACATTTCAAAATCCATGCAAATGTATAAAGCGGCAAAAGCTAAGAGTTTCTGCAAAGGCAAGCACTCCCAGCAAGCCCACTCACTCCCTCTATCCCTCAAATCTTTTGTTTGTTCGGAAGTTACACATATAGACAGTTACTATCAGAAGCCAACGAGAGATGAGGACTTGAAGGGAGAGTAAAGGGAGGGAAGAAGGGAGAAAAAAGCTGAAAGCGTTTCAAGCTATTGCTGAAACAATCCAATTACGATGCCTATCAAACTCAGCTTCACAGGTTAGAGCTCCTAATTGCCTGACAAAAATTGACACTTCAGTCGCAACACTGTAATATAATAGAAGGCCAAATTAAATTTGATCGAGGGGCAGAAAACGACGCTATCACTCAGCGGCGCGGAAAAGAGGAGATCAACTAGCATGATATAATGGATCAAAAATGAAAATGATTCATTAACCGCGTTGGGTTTTCCAATAACGGATATGACACAGTTCAGACGTCTTCGGAAAAACACTATTAATTAAGGAATGATAGATCTAACAAGGCATGGAGTCTGGAGAAGTCTCTTTCTTTCTCTGTCGCTCTCTTTCTCACTCGTTCCCTCTCTCTTTCGCTACCGCGTCTTTTTCTTTCTCTTCGCCCTCTTTCTTTCTCTCTCCCTCTCTATCGCTCTCTCTCCATTTTCATCCCTTTCTTCCTCTAGCTCTCCCCCCCCCACTGCTCTGTTTAGGTGAAGGACAGGGAGTCTCTCAAGATGAAGTCGGCTCGAGTTGAGTCAGACCAGGTCAGGCTCTCTGGCAGTGGCACCACACAGCTCTCTGCCTCTGGGCCACTTCTCCTCCACCACTCCACACAGCCTGTCCTTAGCCTTCTGATTGGCTAAGCACTACATTCCTTTCATCCCGTGACCCCTGGCTAACCCTGGATTCCGAAACTGATCCGGTCACTCACCGGCGGATGACACGGGAGGTGGGAGCAGACGGATGGTTGCCGAGGCGCGGCACGGAGTGCCGTCCCTCCCCTGTGAGGGTGATCAGGAGTAAACCAGGAAGCTGTTTCATCCCTTTCTCCTCTCCTCTAATTGGGTCAAAGCCTTCCTCCTCTCCTTATTGATGTGCAAATTAACAGAGTGTCAAGGGAGGCCCGCGCCACGCGTCACTCTCAGGCATATTACAGGACACCTCGGGTCCTTGGTAGAAAGTCATCAGTGTGTGACCTGTATCTGGATGATTTGGGAGTCTGTGTAATATGAGTGATCGTGGGGGAAAGGGAGGTAGGAGAAGGGAGGAGGTTGAAAGATTGTAGAAGGTGGTTGGTTCAGGGCCCAGTCAGAGGACCTGGCTGTCTGTCTCAACTCCTGAGATAATTCTTCAGATGAAAGCCTGCAGCCATACGTGTCACCCCTACCTAATTAACCATGTCTCCTACTGGAAATACGAAAGTAATGCGTTGTGAAACTGATGTGTGTGTAATATTTAATAATGCATACGCGGGATTAGTGATATGTACATGTTAGGGTGGCTACCTTGGAGATATGGAAGTACTGACCCTCACCCATTCTCTCTAGAGTAATATGAAAAGAAAAAGTAAAATGGATGGTCTGATCTTCATAACCGTTGATCAAGCTAAACATCTGCTGAGTACGTGAGAAATGTAAATAATGTAACAAGCCATATAAAGTCCTGCTAACAGCATCTTTATCGGTCCCTCTTCCTGTTTGTTTACTTACAAAAAAACCTTCCATGTGAAATCAGAAAAACTGCAAGCCGCTATCACAGTCATATAAGCTAAATAATGTGTTTTCATTGAAGGTAAAATGTATTTCCTATGTAATTACCATGTCAATGCACAGTTTTAGCAACGCTCAAACGTAAAGTCGGACTCCTCGGTGATATTGTCACAGCATGATTCTCATCATGTGTTTGTGGTCTATCACCCAACTATTGTCCTTAAAACAATTGACCAAAAAACAATGGAGTGCAGAGAATGGATGGGCCCAGTCACTCAGTAGCCCAGTGCAAGGGATCATTGAAAGTTAGTGGTGCCCTATAGTCTTATAATTGGGTATCGATGGCCAGTGATTCCCTCCATTTCATCTCTTTCCACATGGGCGAGCCTCTGGAACTCCCAGACAATCTAATTGGAACCCCCGCTGAGCAGGTAGGGCCACGGAACGAGAGGGAAGAGAGGGAGAGAAGGAAGAGAGGGGAATGGGAGATAGTTTAATCATTGACTCCTTCTACCCATCCTGTCTCAATTGGACAAACTTCCCAGGACAACAAAAGAGAGAGAGAGAGAGAGAAGTGTACATTTGATCTGGTGTATGAACTGCTGAAATCTATTCAAGCTGACTGAACTTTTTCTGAAAAACAAAACATCCACTTACAACAACATGCCATGCAAAGCATGTCTCAATCTATTCCCAGAAATATGTGTCCACACTCCACAGTACTACATTTGATGCTTTGCAGGTCTGCCCTTAAGCCCAGGTCACAGTTCACCAGTTGTAACACAGAATACCTTCCTCGCCACACATTCCACAATACCTTAGGCCTGAGTTATCCAGTCAGTCAATCTATTGTTTAGTTTAGACCTCTGGTCATACAGCAGCCAGCTGGACAGGCTAGTCTGGGCAAGCCATCATGGGTCAACCCCAATTGCTTCCCTCTACTCCAACATCTCTATATTTTTGCCTTAGATACAACTGAATAGTGATCAATGACCTAGAGCCGTTGGCATCCCCCACCTAACCCCATCCTCTCCTCCTCTCTCTCCATCCTCTCCTCCTCCTCTCTCTCCATCCTCTCTTCCTCTAGCGTTTGGCCGAGTGTGGTGGACTCTGAGAGAACAGGTGGACACAAGCCAGAGGAGACATGGAGAGCCAGCCCAATCCTAGCCAGGAGAAACATGCCAGGGCCAGCCAGACAGAGTCTGTGTCCCAAATGGCACCCTTTACCCTTTATAGTGCACTTCTTTTGACCAGAGCCCTCAAAAGTAGTGCACTTTAAAGTGAATAGGGTGTCATTTGAGACTCAGACAGAGCCAGCTTGGCCACAAACAGGGGTCAGGCAGGGCCAGGCGTCACATAAATCAACCTGACGTGTTCACCCAGGCCTGCCCACGCCCTGCGCCAGGGCCTACCCGCGGCCTGCACCCGTGCCCACCCCGCACCCACCAGGCCCACACCCCACTGGCTCCTGGGCTATTTCCATGCATGGTTCAGGGGTGGATTTGGAACGGGTCAGCTGATCGGGTTCCAGGGCCCCGGTCAGAAAGTCTTCAGGTGCCTTCTGCCTTTACAGTCTCCCGTGCCAAGGAGTGTGGAGGGAGGCTGGTTCTAACACAAAAGCAGACTGAACAGAGAGATAGAGCGTGTTATTGTTTGAGTGGGTCTAAGGTATTTTGATGACAGTGTGTATTTGAATGGTAACGTGGACCTAGCTAAGAATTGTTAATAAACTGCTCAGCTAGGAGAGCGGAGGATTTTTAAGATGATATTTGTCTGTCCTTTACAAGACAATTCTGTATTAAGGATAACTGCGTAGCATCGCCACATAGACATTCAAGCAATAATCTTCTCATCTGTCCAAACATGGCTAATTAATTAGCCTGTTGATTTCTGTTTCAGATAGCCATGTACAACTGATAACGATAACCTTAAATCAGTTTGTTTGTTAAGCGATCACTTTGCTACGGGCTTTTGAGGATGCAATGTGCCATTATTCAATTAACGGAGGATCTCCTTTTGATAAATGGAATTATATTTGATGTAGTTACGTCTAGATTTTTAGCGGTTGTGTGGCTAAATGATGTACATTATGATTATATGAATATTTCCGTGAAATGTTTCATTGCTATTTACTATCCAATGTGGTTTTGTAGCTTTGCCGTAACTGAGGTGAGGAACAGTGACGAGTTATTTCCTCAAAATGGCTTAAATCAGGAAACAGTATGCTCTCCTTCCAAACCTTGTCACATAATAATGTCATAATTCCTAAAGGACCTTTTATCTATTTTAGAAGTTATCTTAGGGAAGTTTTCATTAATGCCTTTTCCATTTTATTCAAAAATTCATTATGTTTCACTAATCTCCAGAGTGGATAAAAAGAATAAAATCCTTAATAAAAATCATTAACACCAAGTGTCTATGAAACGTGCACTTGTTAAATTTACCCTCCATGCCAATAAACTATTGATATCTTACTTCTTCAAAGTTGCTCTGGCATCTGGGACTGTTGGGGGAAATAGTAAAGCATTGCTCGAAAAAAAAAAGAAAGAGGGGCAAATTAAATTGCCGTCTTCAACTCTTCTGTTTAGGATTAAAAGTGAATTCTAATTTGCGTTCGGAGTCCCAGACCATTGCATCATGGCGCAGTTGTCTGTGAAGAGATGATAGAACACTCAATGCACTGGGTTTCTTAATTGGAATAGCAGTCCTAGACATATTGCTGAGATGATCCGTCCACAGAACGAACTCACAGCAACAGAGGGAACTTTGTTTTCCTCAACAGGTCTGACACTTCTCTACATATCGACTTGAAAGTAGTGTTTTCTTTCTCACCAACTTTTAGCTGTACTCCATTGTGCCCTTCAGAAACCAGCCACTCTGTCAGTGTAGGAAAGAGAACAGCACAAATTAAACAAACTCAGAACTGGCCAATGATACTGTATCCTATGTCAAAATCTGCTTTATACACACAGGCAGAGAGAGTGTGTGTGCCTGCATGCCTGTATGAATATATGTGTGTGTCTCGCTCTCTCTCTCTCTCTCTCTCTCTCTCTCTCTCTCTCTCTCTCTCTCTCTCTCTCTCTCTCTCTCTCTCTCTCTCTCTCTCTCTCTCAATTCAATTCAATTCAATTCAAGGGGCTTTATTGGCATGGGAAACATGTGTTAACATTGCCAAAGCAAGTGAGGTAGATAATATACAAAAGTCAAATAAACAATAAAAATGAACAGTAAACATTACACATACAGAAGTTTCAAAACAATAAAGACATTACAAATGTCATATTATATATATGCAGTGTTGTAACAATGTACAAATGGTTAAAGCACACAAGTTAAAATAAATAAACATAAATATGGGTTGTATTTACAATGGTGTTTGTTCTTCACTGGTTGCCCTTTTCTTGTGGCAACAGGTCACAAATCTTGCTGCTGTGATGGCACACTGTGGAATTTCACCCAGTAGATATGGGAGTTTATCAAAATTGGATTTGTTTTCGAATTCTTTGTGGATCTTTGTAATCTGAGGGAAATATGTCTCTCTAATATGGTCATACATTGGGCAGGAGGTTAGGAAGTGCAGCTCAGTTTCCACCTCATTTTGTGGGCAGTGAGCACATAGCCTGTCTTCTCTTGAGAGCCATGTCTGCCTACGGCGGCCTTTCTCAATAGCAAGGCTATGCTCACTGAGTCTGTACATAGTCAAAGCTTTCCTTAGGTTTGGGTCAGTCACAGTGGTTAGGTATTCTGCCACTGTATACTCTCTGTTTAGGGCCAAATAGCATTCTAGTTTGCTTTGTTTTTTTGTTAATTCTTTCCAATGTGTCAAGTAATTATCTTTTTGTTTTCTCATGATTTGGTTGGGTCTAATTGTGCTGTTGTCCTGGGGCTCTGTGGGGTGTGTTTGTGTTTGTGAACAGAGCCCTAGGACCAGCTTGCTTAGGGGACTCTTCTCCAGGTTCATCTCTCTGTAGGTGATGGCTTTGTTATGGAAGGTTTGGGAATCGCTTCCTTTTAGGTGGTTGTAGAATTTAACGGCTCTTTTCTGGATTTTGATAATTAGTGGGTATCGGCCTAATTCTGCTCTGCATGCATTATTTGGTGTTCTACGTTGTACACGGAGGATATTTTTGCAGAATTCTGCATGCAGAGTCTCAATTTGGTGTTTGTCCCATTTTGTGAAATCTTGGTTGGTGAGCGGACCCCAGACCTCACAACCATAAAGGGCAATGGGCTCTATGACTGATTCAAGTATTTTTAGCCAGATCCTAATTGGTATGTTGAAATTTATGTTCCTTTTGATGGCATAGAATGCCCTTCTTGCCTTGTCTCTCAGATCGTTCACAGCTCTGTGGAAGCTACCTGTGGTGCTGATGTTTAGGCCGAGGTATGTATAGTTTTTTGTGTGCTCTAGGGCAACGGTGTCTAGATGGAATTTGTGGTCCTGGCTCTCTCTCTCTCTCTGTGTGTGTGTGTGTGTGTGTGTGTGTGTGTGTGTGTGTGTGTGTGTGTGTGTGTGTGTGTGTGTGTGTGTGTGTGTGTGTGTGTGTGTGTGTGTGTGTGTGTGTGTGTGTGTGTGTGTCCACCAGTGTGTGTGTGTGTGTGTTTGCGTGCACCAGTCTGTGTCTGTGAGATGTGGGGGTGGGGGTGTAGATGTGAGATTAGCTGGAGGGCATTCAATTCCACGCCACTGACCTTACTCTGGCCTCTGCGCTCGCGGCCCCATGCCATTAGTGCGCCGGAGAGGCTTTTAAACGAAATCTAATCTCGTCTGCATCTGATCTGTCCACTTCAGAGCGCTGGAAGCCCTGGTTTAACAGCACACATCCTCACTGCCTGTATCCTGTTCTACATGCGTTCAATACCCCCCCCCCCACATACACACACACACAGAGAGACCCACACAGACACACACAAAGAGGTGCATGCACACTCACACACATGCACAGACAGGTGAACATTCACACACACACACAAACACACACACAGACCCTACGCGCCCCTCCACATCCACAATAGAGCCATCTCTGTAACCAACCCCTAGCAACAGGTAGTGCCTGGCGGCTGTAATTTCATTCAGAGCAGCTATAGCCAGCCCCCCCCCTCTCCCCTCCATGCAGTACCCTAGTGGCTGGCTGCTCGATCTTTATATTGTATTCTCTCACTTTTTTAGGTGAGGTAGGGAGAAGGGGTATTGCTTGCACATTAGCCTATGTTGCCCTGAACCATCAGTATCTGAAACACATCTTTAAATAGATATCTGAACTCTACATAACACAATACATTGGTTGTACGTGTAAAGAAACAATTTGTAATGTTCATGAAGAATTGGAAGGATGCAGTTATCCTTATCCAGTGAGGACCAACTATACCTGACTACTCTATCTAGATGAAGTTGAACCCTACTTAGATATTAGAGGCTACTTCCAGCTACAGTATAACAATGAAACGATACACAATAACACTACACAGCTAACTTCCAGAACAAGTACTCCGACAATCAAAATAGCATTTGCATAATACATCTCCATCAAAAGCCATACATTCAGGGTCGCTAATTCCCTCTATCGCCATATTTTATTTTTATTTTTTTATTTTACCGTTATTTTACCAGGTAAGTTGACTGAGAACACGTTCTCATTTGCAGCAACGACCTGGGGAATAGTTACAGGGGAGAGGAGGGGGATGAATGAGCCAATTGTAAACTGGGGATTATTAGGTGACCGTGATGGTTGAGGGCCAGATTGGGAATTTAGCCAGGACACCGGGGTTAACACCCCTACTCTTACGATAAGTGCCATGGGATCTTTAATGACCTCAGAGAGTCAGGACACCCGTTTAACGTCCCATCCGAAAGACGGCACCCTACACAGAGCAGTGTCCCCAATCACTGCCCTGGGGCATTGGGATCTTTGTTTTAGACCAGAGGAAAGAGTGCCTCCTACTGGCCCTCCAACATAGAAATCGGACACAATTTAAATCTGACTGAGTAAGATCACATTAATTTCAAACAAAATAACAAAGCTTCTGTAAATAGTGACTAAATATGTAGATAACATCAATAGTAGATATTCTTTCAATCTAATCCCCTCTGACCTCTTTGTGTCTGAAATGGCACCCTATTCCCTATACAGTGCACTACTTTCGACCAGAGCCCTATGGGTCCCCGTCAAAAGTAGTGCACTATATAGTGATTGGGGTGCCATTTGGGACAAACACCATCTCTCATTAATTTTAACGTAATGACTCGAGCCGCGCTGTCGATACGTCCCATATCTCCACGAATCTTGTGAGACAATGACACTGAAGTTAAAAGACGTTACAAAAGTTAAATGATGTTATCAGGACCATCTCAAGTAAAACCATCTCAAACAATAACTCAGCCCCCTTCTCAACTCCGAGGAAGGAAAAATAACAACACACAGTAAGAACTTCCTCTCAGTTCTAGGGTTCTAGAGTGAGGCGCTGGACTAAATTTAGCGTCAGCAGACTGCCTGACTCTGTGAGTAGCAGAGTTTCACTCAGTGACTTCGGCTGGAGTTTTGGTGACAGAAACAGGAGTAGTCATGGTGTGTGTCCCAAATGGCACTGTATTCCCTACATAGGGCACTACTTTTGACCAGGGCCCATAGGGCTCTGGTCAAAAGTAGTGCACTATAAAGGGAATAGGGTGCCATTTGGGACGCTACACTTGTCCCTGAACTCTCCAGCCAGCCAGCCTGTGGATAATTAAGATGTAATATTCTGGCGTGATCGATCGCCACTGACCAGGATCAATAGGCAAGCGAGATGAGGAGAGAAGAGGGGTTTGAGTGGCATGGGGAGTGATCTGGTTGACAGGAAGAAGGAGGTCACCCAACACGAGACAACGGCTGTGGACAAGACAGGGAGGGAGAAAGAGGGTGGGATGGATAGAGGGAGAGAGAGAGAGAGAGAGAGAGAGAAAAAAAGTAGTAAGACAGATGAAAGAAAGAAAGAAAGTACATTATGAATTATATTGTATATCTCATTATCTGATTCATTTAAGCAAACATCTTTAACTTTCCATCAAATTACTTTTTAAATGTTTTGGACATGTCAAATAAATTCGGGGCGCAATGCTTCCAAAAATATCACACTCTACAACACATCCAGTGTAAATAATAGATCTGTATTTACATGTTGACAAGTGAGCCTATATCGACGTGTCCTACAAGTCAATACACACTGTGTTCCTCTTTTCCTTCGATCAGTGTAATTTCCCATTCAGCCTGCCTCCTTGACCTGCCCCCAGCCATTTCACCACAGCCTCCTTCCACCAGCCTGCCGGCCTGCCCCTTTTTTTCCAAACCATTACACTGTTCTGCTCAGATGAAGCACATCCATATATTCTTAAAGGGCTGGTTTAACTTAATCATTAGGTTAACAAGCTCCCTGCCCTCTAAATGATGATCCGCTGAATTGGAGGGATTTGTTCTGGAAGGTGAGCCAATAACGGGATGGGCACAAAAAGGCGAGAGAGACACACTGCTCTTCGTCTCCAATACAACTGGGAAAGAATAATCAGGGAAATGGCTTTGCATATTTAATCACTGTGAAGAGAGAGAGGTAGAGAAACACACTAAGACACTCACATAGAAACACACACACATACACACGCGCACACACACACACGCGCACACAAACACAAGTCTAGAAAGATATTTGTAGTGTCTATTGTACTAATCACAAACAAGTTGTGATTATCAAATATCAAAAACTTTAAGAGTATGTCTTTGCTGCAGAGACCATAGAATTGTAAGAGACTAATTCCAGTTCTATAGCAGAGACCATCTCGAACAACTCTTACCATTTAAAGGGTCCCTGATATCAAATGGCTAATTGCCTTTATTACCTTCAACGCTCCAACCAATATATTATGCAAATAGGCTTAGTCGTGCCTGGTTTTGTAGACAACAGTATGTAGTTGTTGTTTTATCTGATGCTACTGACTCATACATGTTTTCTTAAAGGCCATCTGCTCCACATGTATGACCTGCTCTGAAATGCATGTATGTGCTAATTAATTATCATAGCTGGAGAAGCAATTATTCCACTGTGTGTTTTTTCTTCTCTTCCCTTCAGTGGCACTTGAATATCCTTCATTAGCTTTGATGTGCTAGAGAGTGCATGGGGGTCCTAAGAGTGTCAATCCACATCTGTCCATACTGTTGCTCAGACAGACCGGAGAGGAGAGAGGAGAGGAGAGAGGAGCTGGGCATGCACAGTAAAGACTAGTGTTCAGAGGCCATCTGCTGACACACACCCGCCGCTGTCGCTGCGACACGACACCCCGTCTGTGTTCAGAACTGCGTCTCAATGCACACACATGCAGAGTGTACACGAACATGCACACGCACACACACACACAGACACACACACACAGACACGCACGCACACACACACACAGCCATGTCTGCCAGGTGGTGTCAGAGGAAGGCCGAACAAATTGTCAAAGACTCCAGCCACCCAATCCATAGACTGTTCTACCGCACGGCAAGCGGTACCAGTGCACCAAGTCTGGAACCAACAGGACCCTGAACAGCTTCTACCCCCAAGCCATAAGCCTGCTAAACAAGGCTGCTAAATAGCTAATCAAATGGCTACCCAGACTACCTGCATTGACCCTTTTTTTAACTAACCCTCTCAACTGAGTGAATTTGTGTTCAAATGTTAACATTTAGACAGTGTTTCTGTAACCTTATAGAGAACAGAAAATGAACACTGGCTGTGTTAAATTCACTATACACTGGAGTGAACTAGTAGGCATTTCACTATACACTGGACTGAACTAGTAGGCATTTCACTATACACTGGAGTGAACTAATAGGCATTTCACTATACACTGGAGTGAACTAGTAGGCATTTCACTATACACTGGACTGAACTAGTAGGCATTTCACTATACACTGGAGTGAACTAGTAGGCATTTCACTATACACTGGAGTGAACTAGTAGGCATATCACTATACACTGGAGTGAACTAGTAGGCATTTCACTATACACTGGACTGAACTAGTAGGCATATCACTATACACTGGAGTGAACTAGTAGGCATTTCACTATACACTGGACTGAACTAGTAGGCATATCACTATACACTGGACTGAACTAGTAGGCATATCACTATACACTGGAGTGAACTAGTAGGCATTTCACTATACACTGGACTGAACTAGTAGGCATATCACTATACACTGGAGTGAACTAGTAGGCATTTCACTATACACTGGACTGAACTAGTAGGCATATCACTATACACTGGACTGAACTAGTAGGCATTTCACTATACACTGGACTGAACTAGTAGGCATTTCACTATACACTGGACTGAACTAGTAGGCATTTCACTATACACTGGACTGAACTAGTAGGCATATCACTATACACTGGACTGAACTAGTAGGCATATCACTATACACTGGACTGAACTAGTAGGCATATCACTATACACTGGACTGAACTAGTAGGCATATCACTATACACTGGACTGAACTAGTAGGCATATCACTATACACTGGACTGAACTAGTAGGCATTTCACTATACACTGGAGTGAACTAGTAGGCATTTCACTATACACTGGAGTGAACTAGTAGGCATTTCACTATACACTGGAGTGAACTAGTAGGCATATCACTATACACTGGACTGAACTAGTAGGCATTTCACTATACACTGGACTGAACTAGTAGGCATTTCACTATACACTGGACTGAACTAGTAGGCATTTCACTATACACTGGAGTGAACTAGTAGGCATATCACTATACACTGGACTGAACTAGTAGGCATTTCACTATACACTGGACTGAACTAGTAGGCATTTCACTATACACTGGAGTGAACTAGTAGGCATATCACTATACACTGGAGTGAACTAGTAGGCATATCACTATACACTGGACTGAACTAGTAGGCATTTCACTATACACTGGACTGAACTAGTAGGCATATCACTATACACTGGAGTGAACTAGTAGGCATTTCACTATACACTGGACTGAACTAGTAGGCATTTCACTATACACTGGACTGAACTAGTAGGCATTTCACTATACACTGGAGTGAACTAGTAGGCATATCACTATACACTGGAGTGAACTAGTAGGCATATCACTATACACTGGACTGAACTAGTAGGCATTTCACTATACACTGGACTGAACTAGTAGGCATTTCACTATACACTGGACTGAACTAGTAGGCATTTCACTATACACTGGACTGAACTAGTAGGCATTTCACTATACACTGGAGTGAACTAGTAGGCATATCACTATACACTGGACTGAACTAGTAGGCATATCACTATACACTGGACTGAACTAGTAGGCATTTCACTATACACTGGACTGAACTAGTAGGCATTTCACTATACACTGGACTGAACTAGTAGGCATATCACTATACACTGGACTGAACTAGTAGGCATTTCACTATACACTGGACTGAACTAGTAGGCATTTCACTATACACTGGACTGAACTAGTAGGCATATCACTATACACTGGACTGAACTAGTAGGCATATCACTATACACTGGACTGAACTAGTAGGCATTTCACTATACACTGGACTGAACTAGTAGGCATTTCACTATACACTGGAGTGAACTAGTAGGCATTTCACTATACACTGGAGTGACCTAGTAGGCATTTCACTATACACTGGACTGAACTAGTAGGCATTTCACTATACACTGGACTGAACTAGTAGGCATTTCACTATACACTGGAGTGAACTAGTAGGCATTTCACTATACACTGGACTGAACTAGTAGGCATTTCACTATACACTGGAGTGAACTAGTAGGCATATCACTATACACTGGACTGAACTAGTAGGCATTTCACTATACACTGGACTGAACTAGTAGGCATATCACTATACACTGGACTGAACTAATAGGCATTTAGGCACTACTCTGGAGTGAAATATAAAATGCACTCACTCTATTGTGGGGTAAAAAATATCACACAATTTCACTCTACAGTGGAGTTAAATATAATGAAATGGTGTATGGTGGAAAGCCTCATTTGCATACAGTATTTTCCAGGGTGCCTTTTCATTTTGAGTTAATTGTAAAGTTACCACCCATGACTGTATTTGTGTGTGTGACAGAGAAATGGTTGTGGAATTATTTCCTTTAAACGGCCTGTGGCTTTCAACAATTGAGTTCCTAGGTGAATGTCATCATTAAATTGAAACTGTATGACAATGTACATAACATATATCATAAGGGCTTACTTTGATGGTTTACTTTTACCCTAACTCAGTGGTGTTAGGAAACTCCTGGTTTACAGGTCACCTCAGGCCTTCAAGTCACATTATGCTCTCTTGCGTAGTGATGTGTAATTCCTAATGGAATCCAAACAGAGTCAGGATATCCAACAGTTGGAATTTTAATCCACCCGCGACCCAAAAACAAAGCTTCGGACATCATTGAGCATGTGCTTGGGATAAAGTGATACAGGCATTGGCACACTGCTTTGAAGTACACTGCTTAGCAATTTCGACGCATGCCTCCGAACTCCAGTATCAAACGTAACAAACATTCATTTTAATGATAGTATTTGCCTAGGTACTCACTTGGGTGTAAGCCACAGGCCTTTAAAGGGAAATCATTCTAGTGATGGGAAGCTGAGGCTTTCTGAAGCCTTCGGAACTTTCATGAAATTGTGCTGATAAACGGATCATAACTCGCTGCTTCATTATTAGTTCACAATGCAAATTAGTGACATCTGCTAGTCAGCAATAAATAGCAGCGTGTGATTATTAGTTTTTTTTTCTCCACTGTTTTTTTTACAGCTACATTATAAGTCGTTGGCGCTAGTAGCCTATAATCAATTGGAAAACCAGGTTTGCGTCTTCAAGAATGCTTCTTTTTCTTTGCCTTAAAGTCGACTATTTTTCAAAAATGGAATCTATGGCATTGTTTAGGATGCTTAAGACAGAACCTTATACTATACTAAATAAAAAATATATTTGAACAACAGTGCAGCAATGTCCCTGCAGTCCCTGCAACAACGTCCCTGCAGTCCCTGCAACAACGTCCCTGCAGTCCCTGCAACAACGTCCCTGCAGTCCCTGCAACAACGTCCCTGCAGTCCCTGCAACAACGTCCCTGCAGTCCCTGCAACAACGTCCCTGCAGTCCCTGCAACAACGTCCCTGAGTGTTCCATAGTCCCCCACACTACCCGCTAAGCTACCAGTCAGGTGAAACTACATGTACAAAATCCCAACTATATTTATAAGAACGGTTTCCAGTAGAGGTTGGTGTTTGAAAGTAGTTTGGAATAGAAGAAAGCAAAAAAAATTCTAAAAGCATTTATTTTTGGGCATAAATGCTTCTGGAACATTTGAACTTTCATGTGCCTTAATAAAAAATGTGTATGCCATCTGTAAATACGAATAAAATTGTTAAATTACCAGCCTAGTTGGTTTAGCCACAGAAAAAGTCAGGACCCTTCCCGCTAGCCATGATTGGCTGAGATAATGGATGTGCTGGACATGCTGAGAGATGAGTTTGGATTGGTCTGTCATATAGGGTGCTTCTGTCTTTAACATGAGCTGCTCAGTATGTGTAGATAATCTTTTCTACAGTGCCTTTTTGAAAGATATCATGAAGAGCTGCACAAGTGTTGCTACTGCTCTCAACATCGCTGCCCTGAATTTCACAGGCGCTATCGACAAAGATAAGTGGGAACAAGTTGTGATGGACTACTTCCTGGAGGACGGTCGTGCCATGCTGACTCTCTCGGACTCTGAAAATGAATCAGACGACGAGGAAATCCCTGATTTAGGTCAAAACATTTTCATTAAACCAGACATTGTAGAGTATTTTAATGACATTGATGGGGAAGAAACGGCAATCAACAGTATTGTTTTCACAGAAGAAGTTGACCGAGTTTTGAAATCAGTGGAATGCCCGGTGGAAGCAGAGTATGATTGGAAAAGTGGTGGGAGTCAAAAAGATAGCACAGAAGGCTGGATTACAAACTAAGGGCAACCATGGCATCCATGACAGAGAGGGAGAAGCATTCATCCATGTATACTGGTAAGAGTCTAGCTACATTTTTAGATATGATACGTTTCTAATTTTGAAAAGAAAAACATACTGTTAGCTAGCTATGGCTTTCTGAGATACAAATAGTATTGCTACACAGCTCATACATGTAATGTTAGCTGGCTGGCTGGTTAGCTAGCTAGCTAACATTAGCTGGCTGGCTAGCTAACGTTACATGTATGAGCTGTGTAGCAATATTATTTGTATCTCAGAAAGCCATTTGCATTGCTAGTCATACCCTAATGTTAGCTAGCTAGCTAACATTGAACCTAATTGGTTAGCTAAGTGCAACCATGGCATCCATGACAGAGAGGGGGAAGCATCCATTCATGTATACGGGTAAGAGTATTGCTACATTTTCAGATATTAAACTTTTCTGATTTTGTCAGAAAGTTGTTTTCATTGCAAGGCTGGCTCGCTAGCTAATGTTACGTGTATGAACTGTGTAGTAGTGTTATTTGTATCTCAGAAATCCATTTGTATTGGTATTATAGCCTAATGTTTGCTATCTAGCTAACATTGAACCCAGTTAGTTAGCTTTAGCTACCTGCAGATTTGTGCATGGTAGTATGGGTTGGGATTATGGGTCTAAACAAAAGACTCCACTGTGCAAGTAACCATTTCACTGTATCGTTTACACCTTCTGTATCCTGTGCATGTGACAAATAAAGTTGATTTTATAGTTGTTATAGTGTGTGTTTACCAGAGACGGTAATGTGAAGAACAACATGACCTGCACCAAAGTCAGATGAGGATATAGGCCAAGATAAAGTATATTTTTACTACTACTTTTTGCTACTACTTTCACCACTTTTATTCTTAATCTTTGTTGTTTACTGCACTACCTTACTCACTCTGTTCAGCACATGGCTGTTACTGCTCCACATACATTGCTGCTACAGCTCAGTTTATGACCTATCCTGTTGCCTAGTCACTTAACCCCTACCTATGTGTACATAGTTACCTCAATTACCTCGTACCCCTGCACATCGACTCGGTACTGGTACTCCCTGTATATAGACATGTCATTTTTACTCATTATTGTTATTCGTTATTCACTGTGTATTTATTCCGTGTCGCTATTTATTCCGTGTCACTATTTCATTTTTACCTTGTCTTTTTATCTTTAACTCTGCATTGTTGGAAAAGGACCTGTAAGTAAGCATTTTACTGTTAGTCTACATGTGTTGTTTACGAAGCATGTTACATATAACATTTGATTTGATTTACAGCCTTCAGGCCTTTGTTGGAGTCAGAGGGTGCCAGGCAGTCAGGTCCATGAATCCTGTGGTACTCTCTCTCCCTGTTCACAAGGTAAGGGTCAAATTACTGTCAACACTGGAGTGTAGATTACTAGCTTTGCTTTATTCCCAAGGTTATATGTGTACTGTAGGGTTCCTAACTGAGTGTGTACCCTATAATTTCATTAAAGTCGCTCAAATCTGTTTTCTAGAACAGTTTCCGTACGTGTAATAATGAACTAAATTGAATGAAAGGCATTTCTTCGAATCGAGTCAAGTGGTGATTCGTATTTTATGATAATGGTCAAATCTTAACATCTATGCACGTGCCACATACAACTGTTCTGGGGGAGCCTATGGGCATGCAGCAGTAGAACATGTGTATTCTATACAGAGGGGAACACCCTAAATGTTTGGAGAACATGACAATACAGAATTACTAGTGAAGTAATGGATGTGAAGACGAGGAATTGACGAATGCTCATAAGCGATTTCTGCTACACAACTTAATCCTGGGGGAAAGTCAAGAATGATGTACTGTATGTGCATGTATATATGTACTATGTACAGTGGGGAGAACAAGTATTTGATACACTGCCGATTTTGCAGGTTTTCCTACTTACAAAGCATGTAGAGGTCTGTAATTTTTATCATAGGTACACTTCAACTATTAGAGACGGAATCTAAAACAAAAATCCAGAAAATCACATTGTATGATTTTTAAGTAATTAATTTGCATTTTATTGCATGACATAAGTATTTGATACATCAGAAAAGCAGAACTTAATATTTGGTACAGAAACCTTTGTTTGCAATTACAGAGATCATACGTATCCTGTAGTTCTTGACTAGGTTTGCACACACTGCAGCAGGGATTTTGGCCCACTCCTCCCTACAGATCTTCTCCAGATCCTTCAGGTTTTGGGGCTGTCGCTGGGCAATACGGACTTTCAGCTCCCTCCAAAGATTTTCTATTGGGTTCAGGTCTGGAGACTGGCTAGGCCACTCCAGGACCTTGAGATGCTTCTTACGGAGCCACTCCTTAGTTGCCATGGCTGTGTGCTTCGTGTCGTTGTCATGCTGGAAGACCCAGCCACGACCCATCTTCAATGCTCTTACTGAGGGAAGGAGGTTGTTGGCCAAGATCTCGCGATACATGGCCCCATCCATCCTCCCCTCAATACGGTGCAGTCGTCCTGTCCCCTTTGCAGAAAAGCATCCCCAAAGAATGATGTTTCCACCTTCATGCTTCACGGTTGGGATGGTGTTCTTGGGGTTGTACTCATACTTCTTCTTCCTCCAAACACGGCGAGTGGAGTTAGACCAAAAAGCTCTATTTTTGTCTCATCAGACCACATGACCTTCTCCCATTCCTCCTCTGGATCATCCAGATGGTCATTGGCAAACTTCAGACGGGCCTGGACATGCACTGGCTTAAGCAGGGGGACCTTGCGTGCGCTGCAGGATTTTAATCCATGACGGCGTAGTGTGTTACTAATGGTTTTCTTTGAGACTGTGGTCCCAGCTCTCTTCAGGTCATTGACCAGGTCCTGCCGTGTAGTTCTGGGCTGATCCCTCACCTTCCTCATGATCATTGATGCCCCACGAGGTGAAATCTTGCATGGAGCCCCAGACCGAGGGTGATTGACCGTCATCTTGAACTTCTTCCATTTTCTAATAATTGCGCCAACAGTTGTTTCCTTCTCACCAAGCTGCTTGCCTATTGTCCTGTAGCCCATCCCAGCCTTGTGCAGGTCTACAATTTTATCCCTGATGTCCTTACACAGCTCTCTGGTCTTGGCCATTGTGGAGAGGTTGGAATCTGTTTAATTGTGTGTGGACAGGTGTCTTTTATACAGGTAACGAGTTCAAACAGGTGCAGTTAATACAGGTAATGAGTGGAGAACAGGAGGGCTTCTTAAAGAAAAACTAACATGTCTGTGAGAGCCGGAATTCTTACTGGTTGGTAGGTGATCAAATACTTATGTCATGCAATAAAATGCAAATTAATTATTTAAAAATCATACAATGTGATTTTCTGGATTTTTGTTTTAGATTCCGTCTCTCACAGTTGAAGTGTACCTATGATAAAAATTACAGACCTCTACATGCTTTGTAAGTAGGAAAACCTGCAAAATCTGCAGTGTATCAAATACTTGTTCTCCCCACTGTATGTGAGTACATACATGAATCAACACACACAGCTGTGTGTTGTGTCTGGCGATGGCGGTATGAAGGAAATGTACAGGATGTTGGGAGAATGTTTGGGGGGGGGGGGGGCGTCTGTTTAGAAATGTCTTCTGGTCGCCATACACTGTGCAGCTGAACAAACAATAGCCCATTTTAATGTTCTACCTAGCCTCCTCCCCCACCACCACCACCACCACCACCAACACATGCATATTCATGGTGGAAGGAAGGAGCCGCGACGGCTTGCCTTGCCAGTGACATGGGGGTGCAGCGGGGATGAGGCGCGCTTGTCGGAGTGTGTCACGTTTCCAGACCAGCGAATTTTTTTGATTAAAGTCCCTTATCCGTTTTATCATGCATATCCTCTCTCTGATTAAAGTGATCTGAGGCTGACACTCACAATGTCAGAGGGAACTGGGGAGCACCTCCCTCCCTACCCCTCTCTCCCTCCTGCTCTCCCCCCTCCTACCTCCCTCTGGAGCATGCCTGGAATCTGTAATCCCAGCCGAACACTGACACTATACTGACGTCCGATGAACCTATAGACATCATAAACAAACAGACAAGGAGACAAAGACTACATCTGCACCAGTAGGCATCCAAAACACACAATAGTATCATACCAGCGCTTATATGCCGAACATACTGTACCTACAGCCTTTGCCTATAGGCACCCTAAACATACATACCGTTCAGGTATTCTTGCATACAAACACCTCTAAAGACTAAATCTGCACCTATAGTATAAGCATCCCAAATAGACAGTTATACACAAAAGACCCATAAAGGCACCCCAACCCATCTTTAATCTGCAGCTCAGAGATGCCAACACTACCTACCCTGTAAAGGGGTTAAAGTGAATTTGACAGTAGTTTACAGACAGCTCAGTGCTAAGTAAAATTCGGTATTTCATATTACAGTACACCTACTGTAATATAAATATGATATCAAAGCAAGTACTGTGTAATGACATACAGTACGATACCACAAAATTGACTGTATTACGGGTTGATAATCCAGAAGCCATGGATTACAGGCAACATCCGCAGCTAAACGGCAGAGCTGCAGCATTCAAGGAGCGGGACTAACCCGGAAGAAATCCCGCTATGCCCTCCGAAGAACCATCAAACAGGCAAAGTGTCAATAGAGGAATAAGAACGAATCGTACTACACCGGCTCCGACGCTCGTCGGATGTGGCAGGGCATGCAAACTATTACTGACTACAAAGGGAAGCACAGCCAAGAGCTGTCCAGTGACACGAGCCTACCAGACGAGCTAAATTACTTCTCTGCTCGCTCAAGGCAAGTAACACTGAAACATGCATGAGAGCTTCAGCTGTTCCGGACGACTGTGTGACCACGCTCTCCGCAGCTGATGTGAGTAAGACCTTTAAACAAGTCAACATTCACAAGGCCGCAGGGCCAGATGGATAACCAGGACGTGTACTCCGAGCATGCTCTGACCAACTGGCAAGTGTCTTCACTGACATTTTCAACCTGTCCCTGACAGAGTCTGTAATACCAACATGTTTCAAGCAGACCACCATAGTCCCTGTGCCCAAGAACAATAACACTAACTCGCATCAACATCATTATCTCAGAAACCCTAGACCCACTCCAATTTGCATACCGCCCTAACAGATCCACAGATGATGCAATCTCTATTGCACTCCACACTGCCCTTTCCCACCTGGACAAAAGGAACACCTATGTGAGAATGCTATTGACTACAGCTCAGCGTTCAACACCATAGTGCCCTCAAAGCTCATCACTAAGCTAAGGACCCTGGGACTAAACACCTCCCTCTGCAACTCGATCCTGGACATCCTGACAGGGCGCACCCAGGTGGTAAGGGCAGGTAACAACACATTTGTCCTTGGGAAAGGGCAGTGTGGAGTGCATAGTCACTTTAATAACTCTACCTACATGTACATATTACCTCAATTACCTCGACTAACCGGTGCACATTGACTCTGTATATAGCCTGGCTATTGTTATTTTACTACTGCTCTTTAATTATTTGTTACTTTTATTTCTTATTCTAATTTATTTATTTATTTCTTTAAACTGCATTGTTGGTTAGGGCTTGTAAGTAAGCATTTCACTGTAAGGTCTACACCTGTTGTATTCGGCACATGTGACAAATAACATTTGACTTGATTTGATATAAATACCTGGATTTCTGCATAAATTGGTCATACAATTTGATCTGATCTTCATCTAGGTTACAACAATAAACCAACACAGTCTGCTTAATCTAATAACACACACAGAATTATATGTTTTCATGTCTTTATTGAACACACCGTGTAAAGATTCACAGTGCAATGTGTGAAAGGTATGTGAACCCTTGGATTTAATAACTGGTTGACCCTCCTTTGGCAGCAATAACCTCAACCAAATGTTTTCTGTAGTTGCGGATCAGACCTGCACAACGGTCAGGAGGAATTTTGGACCATTCCTCTTTACAAAACTGTTTCAGTTCAGCAATATTCTTGGGATGTCTGGTGTGAAATGCTCTCTTGAGGTCATGCCACAGCATCTCAATAGGGTTGAGGTCAGGACTCTCCAGAAGGTGTATTTTCTTCTGTTGAAACCATTCTGATGTTGATTTACTTATGTGTTTTGAGTTATTGTCCTGTTGCATCACCCAACTTCTGTTGCGCTTCAATTGGTGGACAGATAGCCTAACATTCTCCTGCAAAATGTCTTGATGAACTTGGAAATGCATTATTCTGTAAATGAAAGCAAGCTGTCCAGGCCCTGAGGCAGCAAAGCAACCATAATGCTCCCTCCACCATACTTTACTGTTGGGGTGGGGTTTTGATGTTGGTGTGTAGTGCCTTTTTTTTCTCCACACGTAGTGTTGTGTGTTCCTTCCAAACAACTCAACTGTAGATTCATCTGTCCACAGAATATTTTGCCAGTACCGCTGTGGAACATCCAGGTACACTTTTGTAGACTTCAGACACGCAGCTGTCCAAAAACAAGCATTCTTGTTTAGTGTTTTACGTATCGTAAACTCGTCAACAGAGATGTTAGCATGTTCCAGAGATTTATGTAAGTCTTTAGCTGACACTAGGATTCTTCTTAACCTCATGAAGCATTCTGCGTTGTGCTATTGCAGTCATCTTTGCAGGATGGCCACTCCTAGGGAGAGTAGCAACAGTGCTGAACTTTCTCCATTTATAGACAATTTGTTTTACAAATCAAGGCTTTTAGAGATACTTTTGTAACCCTTTCCAGCTTTATGTAAGTCAACAATTCTTAATCTTCGATCTTCTGAGATCTCTTTTGTTTGAGGCATGGCTCACATTAGGTAATGCTTCTTGTGAATAGCAATCTAACATTTTGTGAGTGTTTTTTATATTGCAAGGCAGCTCTAACCAACATCTCCAATCACGCCTAATTGATTGGACTCCAGGTTAGCTGACTCCTGACTCCAATTAGCTATTGGAGAAGTCCTTAGCCTAGGGGTTCACATACTTTTTCCAACCTACACTGTGAATGTTTAAATGATGTATTCAATATAGACAACAAAAATACAAAAATGTGTGTGTTATTAGTTTAAGCATACTATGTTTGTCTATTGTTGTGACTTAGATGAAGATCAGATCAAATCTGATGAAATCCAGGTCATTCCAAAGGGTTCACATACTTTTTCTTGCCACTGTAGAGGTCCTGGATGGCATGCGATTGAGGGCAATACAGTTGCCATACCAAGCAGCGATGCAGCCAGTAAAGATGTTCTCACTGGCGCAGCGTAGACGTTTTTGAGAATTTGAAGGCCCATGTCAACTCTTTTCAAACCCCTGGAGGGGGAAGATGTGCTGTCGCGCCTTCTTCATGACGGTGTGCATGTGTGTGGAACATTTGAAGTCCTTAGTGATTTAGACAAAGAGGAACTAGAAGCTCTCGACCTGCTCTATTGCAGCCCTGTCGAAGTGGATATGGGCACGCTCGCTCCTCCGTTTCCTATAGTCCACGATCAGCTCCTTCATCATACTTACTTTGAGGGAGAGGTTGTTGTCCTGGCGCCACACTGCCAGGTCACTGACCTTTCACACCCTCTAGAGCCTTAGACCCACCCGTCTCTTAAAGAATTCACATTGGAACACATGCGAATGTAGTAACCTACAATAAAGGTAAAACATAAAGTTAAAAACAATATCTGGACCTAGGCCTACAGTGCCTTCAGAAAGTATTCAGACACCTTGACTTTTTCCACATTTTGTTACGCTAAAGCCTTGTTCTAAAATGGATTAAATAAAACATTTTACTCAGGAATGTACACACAATAAGAAAACTGAATTACCTTATTTACATAAGTATTCAGACCCTATCTCAGACTGGCCAATAATGCTATGAGACACGAAATTGAGCTCAGGTGCATCCTGTTTCCATTGGTCATTCTTGAGATGTTGTACCAAAAAATGTCTGCTGCATTGAAGGTCCACAAGAACAGAAGAACTTCTTCTTTAACGGAAGAAGTTTGGAACAACCAGGACTAGAGCTGGCCACCCGGTCATAGAGCTGGCCGCCCGGCCAAACTGATCAATCGGTGGATAAGGGCCTTGGTCAGGGAGTTGACCAAGAACCCGATGGTCACTCTGACAGAGCTCTAGAGTTCCTCCGTGGAGATGGGAGAACCTTCCAGAAGGACAACCATCTCTGTAGCAATCCACCAATCAGGCTTTTATGGTAGAGTGGCCAGACAGAAGCCACTCTCAGTAAAAGAGACATGACAGCCCACTTGGAGTTTGCCAAATGGCAACGACAGACTCTCAGACCATGAGAAACAAGATTCTCTGGTCTGCTGAAACCAAGATTGAGCTCTTTGGCTAAATGGGCCAAAGAGCCGAGTGGCGCCGCTCAGTGCCTGGTTCAAATCCAAGCTGCATCACATCTGGCTGTGATTGGGAGTCCCATAGAGCGGTGCACAATTGGCCCAGCGTCGTCTGGGTTTGGCTGGGGTAAATAAGAATGTAAATAAGAATTTGTTCTTAACTGATTTGCCTAGTCAAATAAAGGTAAAATAAAAAAAATGCCAAGCGTCATGTCTTGAGGAAACCTGTCACCATCCCTATGGTGAAGCATGGCAGTGGCAGCATCATGATGTGTGGAAGTTTTTCAGAAACAGAGACTGAGAGACTAGTCAGGATCAAGGCAAAGATGAACAGAGCAAAGTACAGAGAGATTATTGATGAAAACCTGCTCCAGAGTGCAGAATAGGGCAAAGGTTCACCTTCCAACAGGACAATGACTCTAAGCACACAGCCAAGAAAATGCAGGAGTGGCTTCGGGACAAGTCTCTGAATGTCATTGGTCAGGGGGCCAGAGCCCAGACTTCAACCCAATCGAACATCTCTGGCAAGACCTGAAAATAGTTGTGCAGCCTCGCTCCCCATCCAACCTGACAGAGCTTGAGAGGATCTGCAGAGAAGAATTGGAGAAACTCCCCAAATAACCAAGAAGACTCGATGCTGTAATTGCTGCCAAAGGTGCTTCAACAAAGTATTGAGTAAAGGGTCTGAATACTTATGTAAATATAATATTTAAGTTTTTTTATTTGAATAAATTAGCAAAACAATTTAAACCTGTTTTTGCTTTGTCATTATGGGGCTGCTTCATATTATTCTATGCAGGAACTGAAGTCATTTGTGTAATAGGTTGAAATTATCTAAATGTAATTTTAAAACAATATACATATGTGATTATTGGCTGTTGACGATCGTCCCACTGCAAATATGATTAGTATTTTCCTTCAACACTGTGTAGATTGATGAGGGGGGGAAATTATTTAATCATTTTAGAAAAAGGCTGTAACGTAACAAAATGTGGAAGAAGTCAAGGGGTCTGAATACTTTCCGAAGGAGCTGTATATCATAAGATCCTTTGAGTAACTTTGGCCTGAGAGCATATTTTTGTCCTGCCCTTTGGACATGTAATTGTCCCTGGCCTTTTCATTGCAAAAGTCCTGATCTTCTCAAACATGACCAAGAACCCGGGTTGGCCGGGTTGTGTCCAGTCCGGGGGATACTTTCACATCTCTGGGAGGAAGGACGTCAACATTGCACAGCAGCTGAAACCTGGTTCCATCTGAGTGAAAAGCTCCATGGCCACAACAACACCAGGCTACAGACAATTAAAGCTGTAAAGGAGGAAAGCAGACATAAATAGACAAGACATTAAAACCTTGCATGCCAGCAATAACATTCATTGACCCCCAAGTTCAAGCAATAAGCATAAAGTACAAATGCATAATACCTGACGTGTTGCTTGTTCACCCTCGATCATCTCCGTAATTGTGTTGGAGGCAGATTTATGCTGAAGACAATATTTGTTTTTTATTTTTTATTTTAAAAAATATTTAAAAAATAACCTTTATTTAGCCAGGTAGGCAAGTTGAGAGCAAGTTGTCATTTACAACTGCGACCTGGCCAAGAATAAAGCAAAGCAGTTCGACACATACAACAACACAGAGTTACACATGGAATAAACAAAACATACAGTCAATAATACAGTTGAAGAAAATCTATATACAGTGTGTGTAAATGAGGTAAGGAAAGGGAGGTAAGGCAATATCCAGAAACATTGGTTAAAACATTAATTGATGAATGTCCTATAGCTTTTTATTGCCTGTTAACCGCTACTGAAATGCCCTGTACACACTTAACCTTCTTCCAGCCTAACAATGGCAATGCAGACACAAGTTAACTTGCTAGATTTAGCAAACATTTAGCTTCAGAATTACTAGCTGGCTAGATGTAAATGGTATTCATCTAGCTAGCCAGCTAATTGAACATGCAAAAAAACTACATTGAAATCTATAATCCAATAGCTAGCTAGCTATTTAGCTACCATTTCAACGTAGCATGTGTTCCTGTAACGTAGCATGGGGTTTGCATTCGCACCACACTGGCACATTTCTGTAGCTAGTAAGTTAAACATGACAAACTGGCAAACATGAAAAAGAGTAACATCCTGTCATGCATGCCTTAGCACATCAGCAAACAACATTAACAGCAGAATGCAACTTGCCAGCTCAGCTAGCTGTCTTAATGTTGCTTTGTCCCGCAACAAGCCATCTGTAAACAATGGGACGAAGCGAGCTATATCAGTACCTGTATGCAACTGTCTAGTTAGCTAGCTATATAGCTAACAATGAAAAACATTCTCATACAGTTGAGACAATAACGTATGTACATGTAGCTATCTTGGCATTTGAACCTTTACCGGTGTATGGATTATGATGATTAATGACAAACTGAAACACAATCAAAAGAATCTTTCCCACTTGGTTTCAGCCAGTCCAGACTGCTTTAGCCACAGAAGACAGAGCTGTGTTGATACCAGCAGCTGTACTCAGGATAACACTGATATTGAATGCTGTAGCCACACTTTGCATGTAGTCCATGATGAAAATATTAGCTTTGTGATTTTACATTTTATTTATATTTACAGATTACATACAAGTTTGTTATTAAGGCACATGAAAGTTCAAATCTTCAAGAAGCCATTTCTGGGGGGGGAAAAGCATTTTGCTGAGAAAAAGATGTATTACATTCAAATGCCTCTCCTGTGATGTAGTGTGGTGCGACATGCATCCAGCTTTCTGTAACGGGTCACATATGTCATCATTAAAATGTAATTACTCAACACAAGTATTTAATAAGCCCGTATTTTGAGGGTCTAGGTTTACCTTAATACACTAGCACAAAAGTAATGTTTCAGGCCTGCAAATCACATTATGCTAGCTAGCAAAATTATGTGTAATTCCTATTTCAATCAAATTTATTCATAAAGCCCTTCTTACATCAGCTGATGTTACAAAATGCTGTACAGAAACCCAGCCTAAAACTCCAAACAGCAAGCAATGCAGGTGTAAAAACATTTGAATTAAGCCAGAATGGGTTATTCAACATTCGGAATTTACATTCACCAGCAACCTCCATTGCAGCCAACTTGAGTATCCTAAACTATGAGACAACCTGAACTACCTCAGTAACGGGTGCAATAAATCCAAGTAACAGACTGGATTAGTTTAGAAAAATGCATTTATATTTGAGTACCATACAGTAAGATTAATGAATCAGCCAATGCAAAAACATAGATATTGAAACAAACAATTCTAAAAAACGACCTGCAATAGAGTATGCTGGGAAATATGATAATGATGGGCATGGTTTAGGTTTAACACTGGTTAATAACACCAATACTGGGGTTCTTTTACACCAATGACTGTTAATTTAACAATTATAGAGTTAATTGAACACCGGAATCAACACTAGAAATGTTACACTGAAAAATCAACACTAGAAATGTTACACTGAAAAATCAACACTAGAAATGTTACACTGAAAAATCAACACTAGGCAACACTGTACATATGTTTAGTGTAAGAAGATGTACTCTCTTGATTTATTGTTCAACATTATGGCACAATATTTACTAATACCAGATCCATTACTAATAGTAAAGTGTAGTAGGTCTAGTTTTTATAACTTTCTCTGTGGCGCTCTGTGCCGATCAATGATGCTATCTTGCACTAATATTAGTTGTTCTTACAAGGATAAACATAACTCATAAAGCATAAAGCATGTGTGCTGTAATGTTTTCAGTCCCTCACACTCCGATGGTGGGCAGAAATTCAGCAGGAGGCTTATAGAATGTCACCCCATGACTAAAGGATAAATGTGGGGTGTACTGGGACCCACAGAGTGGGTGTGGTGGTCTCTCTCTCTCTTTTTTCTCTCGCTCTCTCTCTTTCTTTCTCTCTCTCTCTCACACGCGCACATTCGCACACACACACACTGATGAAACAGCTGGTCCAGACACAGCCGAGACCATCCAATCGGAAATAGTAATTAATGGCATTAGAATATCGCACAGTTTGGTACCATTGAGGGAGTGGATGACTTTAAAATGTGTAAATCCACAAACTTATCTGACCTAGCGACGGGTGGCTTTCCACCCCTCAGCTAAATCGATGAATTATCTCACGGCCTATTGCTGTCCCTCCCCACCACGTAGATATCAGATACAGAGATATACTCTTCCTTTACTGCTGATTACAATATGTATGTGTTCAAAATGCTTATGAACATGGATCATAGATAATGATAGAGAGGCATATGCGTGTGTCTGTTATTGATACTGAGGATTATGAGGGGATTCCTTCCTGGTATGAATTACAGAGTAAAGACTGATTTCTTCTTTTATATTCTTCTCTTCAATCATCAGACATTTGTTTGTGTTTGAATCAGTGCTTTTTGTGGCACATTGACAAGCAAAGATGTTAAAACCCTTCGCTCTTATGCTTTTTTTCTAACAGGAAATGCCTCCATTGACATTGCAGAGGAAAAATACACAAAGGTGACTACAGTATGCTGTTGAGGTAAAGTACAGAATATGTGCAACACCATTATATTCTACAATGGAACAAATCATTAGAGATTTAGACAACCAATAAGACAAAATGAAAGAATTACAAAGCAACAGAAGTGGTCCAAAATCCCTAAAATGGGAAGAGCATGCAGGGATCTCAGGGGTAAGTATTAGTTGTCACCCATGATCAAATGGTACAGCTGTGGAGGAAGCAACTACAGAGTGCCTCACCAGCAAAGAAAAAGTCCAGATTTAATTCTGATACCGAGAAATAGAATTTCAAAGCTGGGTGTCTTATCGTTGGCATGTCCCTTTGCCAGACTGATTTCCCTAGCAAAAGCCTGTCAGTGCTATTATGTTGAACATGGAACCAATTTACTGCACCAGCTAAACAGGGTTACTGGCGCTCTTGTACCCCCTAAATGTTTGAAGTTATCACAGAGGGAAAAAAATAGCATTTTGAATGTTTGGGTGGAGGGAGCGGGTTGGGACAGGTTGGACGGAGCGACTGTAATTGAAAAGTATCAATCAAAAACAAGGCCAGGGCCAGCAGGGGAAGGCTATTATGTTAACCCAGCAGCCGGAGCAGTGGAGAGAGAGAGCCCAAATGCATTTCCTTTGTATTTGTAATGCACTCATGCTCTCCAGGCCCTAAGCCCTAAGACCCTAGCAACGGCCGGCGGGGAGAAAGCACACATATCTCTGCACAGACGGGGACAGGGAAGGGGACGGCTTTTGGATTATCAAATGGAGCATGTGGTCATTACAGGCCTGTTTTGTGATGCTATCTGGACAGGGAGATAAGACGCTTCGGACAGTCAGACGTTTCCAATTTCTATACAGAAGAGAGGAAGACCTGGTGGGATAGGTTAACCTTATATTTCCACCATCCACTTTCTTCCTCATCTCCCTTCCCCTTCTTAACCTAACACTGCCTGCACTGTACAGTGGGGCAAAAAAGTATTTAGTCAGCCACCAATTGTGCAAGTTCTCCCACTTAAAAAGATGAGAGAGGCCTGTAATTTTCATCATAGGTACACTTCAACTATGACAGACAAAATGAGAAAAAAAATTCCAGAAAATCACATTGTAGGATTTTTTATGAATTTATTTGCAAATTATGGTGGAAAATAAGTATTTGGTCACCTACAAACAAGCAAGATTTCTGGCTCTCACAGACCTGTAACGTCTTCTTTAAGAGGCTCCTCTGTCCTCCACTCGTTACCTGTATTAATGACACCTGTTTGAACTTGTTATCAGTATAAAAGACACCTGTCCACAACCTCAAACAGTCACACTCCAAACTCCACTATGGCCAAGACCAAAGAGCTGTCAAAAGACACCAGAAACAAAATTGTAGACCTGCACCAGGCTGGGAAGACTGAATCTGCAATAGGTAAGCAGCTTGGTTTGAAGAAATCAACTGTGGGAGCAATTATTAGGAAATGGAAGACATACAAGACCACTGATAATCTCCCTCGATCTGGGGCTCCACGCAAGATCTCACCCCGTGGGGTCAAAATGATCACAAGAACGGTGAGCAAAAATCCCAGAACCACACGGGGGGACCTAGTGAATGACCTGCAGAGAGCTGGGACCAAAGTAACAAAGCCTACCATCAGTAACACACTACGCCGCCAGGGACTCAAATCCTGCAGTGCAAGACGTGTCCCCCTGCTTAAGCCAGTATATGTCCAGGCCCTTCTGAAGTTTGCTAGAGAGCATTTGGATGATCCAGAAGAAGATTGGGAGAATATCATATGGTCAGATGAAACCAAAATAGAACTTTTTGGTAAAAACTCAACTCGTCGTGTTTGGAGGACAAAGAATGCTGAGTTGCATCCAAAGAACACCATACCTACTGTGAAGCATGGGGGTGGAAACATCATGCGTTGGGGCTGTTTTTCTGCAAAGGGACCAGGATGACTGATCCGTGTAAAGGAAAGAATGAATGGGGCCATGTATCGTGAGATTTTGAGTGAAAACCTCCTTCCATCAGCAAGGGCATTGAAGATGAAACGTGGCTGGGTCTTTCAGCATGACAATGATCCCAAACACACCGCCCGGGCAACGAAGGAGTGGCTTCGTAAGAAGCATTTCAAGGTCCTGGAGTGGCCTAGCCAGTCTCCAGATCTCAACCCCATAGAAAATCTTTGGAGGGAGTTGAAAGTCCGTGTTGCCCAGCAACAGCCCCAAAACATCACTGCTCTAGAGGAGATCTGCATGGAGGATTGGGCCAAAATACCAGCAACAGTGTGTGAAAACCTTGTGAAGACTTACAGAAAACGTTTGACCTCTGTCATTGCCAACAAAGGGTATATAACAAAGTATTGAGATAAACTTTTGTTATTGACCAAATACTTATTTTCCACCATAATTTGCAAATAAATTCATTAAAAATCCTACAATGTGATTTTCTGGATTTTTTTTTTCATTTTGTCTGTCATAGTTGAAGTGTACCTATGATGAAAATTACAGGCCTCTCTCATCTTTTTAAGTGGGAGAACTTGCACAATTGGTGGCTGACTAAATACTTTTTTGCCCCACTGTATATAACAAGTGTCCTTTCATATGTTCACTATAGGGTGCCTGACCTGCACTAGGTAAAAAGACTTAGGTTCACTTACACATGGTGTGTTTGCACAGTGTGAGCTAAGCATGTAGTCAAGAGTTTTGTGTAGTACTTTACAGCGGAGAGGTGTGTACACTGTGAATGTGGAAACTAAAATAGATGTTTCATTGCCACTACACACATTGGGATATACCATAAGGTACATATTGCATTTCTTGGATGAAAATGAAAGTTGAAGTTAAGTAGTATTGCTAAAGTAGCGATACAAGCTCAATTTATACCCTTCTGTAAATATTTGTTTTAAAAAGACCCTCACTCATAGATGCAGATGGTGGTTTTATTTCATACATTCTATTTTAAAGGGAACGACCACAGTACAGAGCAAACACACTACAGAGGATTGTACCATCCTTGTTGTATTCTAGCCACCTCTCAATCTTATCTGATTACCTTAGCAAGCAGTCACAGACAACAGAAGGATATATTCAAATAGGCTATTCCTCTAACGGTCAGTGCACAATATCCTCTATTCATGGGAAAAGGATATTGCTCAGCCATTGGAATTCCCCGGTGACTCCTTTTTTCCCCCTAGGGACTTAGAATAAATTCCTCGATACATTAACATATAAGAAAGTACAAATGACATACAGTACAGCCAGTGGTTTCACCAAATAGCCCTCAGTTAAAGATATTATTAAGTCAAGGTCAAAGCTGAAGCCCCGGAATTATGCACTGACTCCCTTCTGATGCAAACTGTGGGTCCTCATGTATTAAAATACATTGTTTTACAAGTTTTATCTCTTAGAGAAATGGGACACCAGTGAGATCCTCTCAGCCAATTCCCGTGCTACTGTCACGCCGTACGAGAATAAGAGGATACATTTCAATATACAGTATATGTTTGAATTTACACCCAGAGAAGGATAGAAACAGTGCCCAGTGGTACAGATATAATATAGTGTTTGCACTGTTAACGTTTAATTATCTTTCTCAGTCATCATATGCTGTATGTGATGTTATCGCCATTGAGGAAGAAGATGCAGAAGAGGTTTTGGTTAAACTTCTCATTACAAATCAGTCCATAATAGTAGATGATTCAGGGGTAATGGTGTAAACGCAGCTTTCTGTTTTACATTTGTCCACATGACACCACACGTATCATCCCTTCACCTTCAATCTCATTCCGACGTTCCAAGACTGTGAGCAGCGGTCCATCCCATCCCTCTGTCCATCCATCCATCCATCTCTTTTGGGCTATCTGTCTCTAAATTCATTACTGACATGCCTCCATGTTGAGCCCCATTTCCGCCCTCAGACACACAAGCACACACACAAACCCCCCCCCCCCCCCCCACCCCCTCCCCCAACCCCACCGCATCCCCTAAAAATAAAAAAAAACAGGGCGGAAGGCAAGGTTTTTAATTCAAATTTCATGTGGGGCGCCGCGGCCCGTAAGCTCACTCAGCAGTCACTGGAGTCTAAAGTGACTCTGGGGAGCCCTCTCACAGTTCTATATGCAAATAGGCCTGCACCTGGGCAGTGGAGCAGCCCTGCTGAGAGGTTACTTATGCAAATCTGATTGAGTGAGAGCATATTGCCAGAGCGCACACACAGCCCCTCCTCAGACACCGGCAGTTATATTTCACAAGGACTCAGGACGCCATGTTCCCACCGAATGGAGAGAGAGAGGGATGGAAAGGGAGGAAGTGAGAGTGATACAGATAGAGAGTGTGGAAGAGAGAGAGAGGACAGGAATATAAAAGGTAGAGGTAGAAGGAAAGAGAAATGAACGGAGAACGGGGGAGGACGAAAGATGAAGTGAGAGAAATGACAGAAGGAGACAAGGAGAGAAGAGAGAATAAAATGAGGGAGAGAAAGAAAGGAGGGCTGGAGAAAAGAGAGAAGGGGAATGACTCAATGCCAACTATTTTAAAACATGCGGGCAGGTTTTGATTAACATCTCCTTCTCCTTCACCCCCCCCCTCCCTGTTTTCCTCCATCTTTCCCCCCATGCCCTGCTAGCTTTAACAGTGTCTCGGGGGCAGAAGGGGGTTGAGGGGGGTGAGAATGACACGGGGTCTGGGTAATTTCCTATGCACATTTTGTAAATGGACTGAAATCTCAATATGTCCAACACCTTCTCTTCCTCTGAGGCTGGCATTAACCCGGTGATTAAGTGGTAGAGCTTGGCTGCAGCTCAATCTGAGCTCTGATGTGGGCCGCTGATGTAGACAAATGACTGGGAATAACACTGTTGGATGAATGGATACACTGCTGTAGGCTTGCATCCCAAATGGTACCCTATTCCCTATAGAGTGCACTGCTTTTGACCAGAGCCCATACGTGTTCATAGGGCTCTGATCAAAACTAGTACAATACATAGGGAAAAGGGTGCCATTTGGGACGAAGACACAGTCTAGCTCCAGTCAGGCCTGCCTGCAGCAGGACAAATTAATGAATGAGGAGATCTTAATACATTTATTATCTTGGTAATTATCAGTATTATGTGAATGTGAGATGTAACTGTGGTTTTAGTTACCTCGTAATCACTATTTGGAGATTCATGTTATATGTTTAACGGGTGTAACGGATGAATGGATGTCTTGGATGATTTATAATGAGATCATACAGACATATTTTATGCCCAACGCATCAGACATACAGTATGACAGCCCCATTGGCATAAAGAGTCAAGTTAACATTCAAAACATACATAACTGGTCCCAAAAAATGGCAACATCATCACCAGATGGGTTCAACACAGTCCATGGCTGGGTTCAAAATGGCACCATTTTCCCTTCATAGTGCACTACTTTTGATCAGGACCCATAGATGTCTGGTCAAAGGTAATGCACTATATAGGAAATAGGGTGCTATCTGGGACGCACACCAAATGATATCCTCCCGTTGCATGCATAAGTATACCTAAAGAAATGACTCTTGATAATGTCTCCTCATCTCTTCTACTCTTTAGCATGTCTTGAACCACTGAGCCTCACCAGACGGAGTTAAATCAATCAAAAGTCCCCATCCATCAACTTCCTGTCCTCTTCTACCTGACTCCCAAGATGCACTGCTTCCATAATCCGCGCTCAAATGGAGCACGTCCCACACCGATGCACCTTCCCGCCTTCGGGCCGCCTTCCACTCCACACTGAGCCTCCTTTGCTCGCTCACGTACTTATGTCCCTCCGCCATGTCCGCTGTGCAACCAACCCCATTACTTGTCAAGAGAATATCTATGTTTCCTCTCTGATCGATGAGCCAATCCATAACCAGAGAGGACGTACCATTTACTTTTACTGCTCTCCATTTGATATTTACTACTCTTTGTCAAGGGGTGTTTATCGTTCAAGTAATATGGGTTATTTGCTGGAATAGCATGCCATCGCCGTTTCACAGGAGGTAACATTTCCTTGTGTGAAAAGCATGTTGTGATGGTTATAGTGTTTTACATGATAACGGGCTGAATGCATAAGACATTGGTATACACTCCAGTGTTAAATCAACACTGACTGTTAAATGTAACACTGGGCCAGTGTCTATACGGGCCCAGACATTTGAGTGTTAAATGAACACTGTGCTTCCTGCTGGCACTGTTAAACTGTGTCAGTGTCAGGGAATTAACAGTTGCAGTGTTATGTAATAACACCTCATATAGTATATTTCAACTGTAACAACCATTTCAGTAGTGGGTGCAATACATCTATCTAACTAAGTGATTGGATTAGTTTCGAAAAATGTATGTTATTTATCTTTGTGAAGCATAAGGTTAATCATTCAGGGAATGCACATGCACCAGTGGCCTTGTGGTTAGAGTGTCCGCCCTGCGATAGGAAGGTTGTGAGTTCAATCCCTGGCCGAGTCATACCAAAGACTGTAAAAATGTAAATGGGACCTGATGCATCTCTGCTTGGCATTAAGTACTAGTGTACTTGTACATCAAGCTAAAGGAGTCAAGGTGTTTGCAACGCTACATGCAAAAACACAGATATTAAAAACAATCCGAAAACAAATCTAGCTGCAGTAGAGCATGCTGGGGAATATGATAATGATGGGTATGTTTTACTCTCCACAGAGTAAATCTGACACAATCACACACTAGGTGACACTGGCCAATTTGCTGTGTAGCAAAACAACTTAAATCAGTGTATATAACACATAGAGGAAAGGTAGGATTGTGTGTGTGTCACTATGCACTGTTGGAACGTAATATATCTACAGAGTAAATACATTAATTTTGTCCCTGCATTTTAACTTGGTGCTCAATAAAGTTCTTGAATCAAAATGCTGTCAGTCCTCTCTCAGTGGAGAGCTTGATGTCGCCCGTGGTTTTGTTGTCACATGGCGTTTCGGTTTCAGTTTTGGCTGAGTAGATTTTTCCGCAGCTCACACACACATGCCATTATGCAAGGCATCAGTCACTGTGTCTGACATACATTGTGTTTAATTAGTTGTACCGAATGTTGGAATACGTACCTGTCTTGCTGTGTTGGCTAACACGTCAATTTGCTCTTTAGTCTGTCACTTTAAGTGATGACTTGATTCTGATAAATGTATTTGATAAATCATAGTTATCGGTTATCAAAGTTGGAGGGAAGGTGGGGGGTCTCCCTCTTGCATATAATGACTTGTACAAATAATATGGCGATAATGTTTAAACAGGTTTAAAAGGGTGCTAACCTCCAGTATGGTGGGCCGGGCGCTCTCTACATGTATTTTGGTTTGCGTCGCAAATGACACCCTATTCCCTATTTAGCGCATTACTTTTGACCAGGGCCCGTGTCAAAAGTAGTGCACTATAGGAAATAGGGTGCCATTTGGAAAGCAGCCTTGATCTCTGAGAGGATCCCTAATGGTTTGGGATCATTAATGGTCATCTTCACAACAAAAAAAAAATGAAAATGTATTTTGTTCTTCTTCAACAGAGGGGTAGAAAAACAATAGGCAACGAAGGGATAATAATGTACTCTTCTCCTCAAACAGTCTGGCTAATAATAAAGTAGCCCTCTCATTTGTCTATGCCTCTTGGTCTCATAATAGCCCAATTAAGAGAAGCCAGCCCTGGTCCTCTTTAGGTGTGTCACAAATTGATTATCTCACCATGAGCAGGCAGGCAGGCAGGCAGGCAGGCAGGCAGGCAGGCAGGCCGACGCTCCAACGCACAGAGATCAGCAATGCCGAGGCGAATCGCAGGGCGTTTTATTCACAGTGCATGGCGAGACAGAGACGGAGACCGCCCGGGCCCAAACAACACTAATAAGCCATCGTTTTCACACTTGTTTAGGCTTTAGAGTGCTCATGCAAAAAACAACAGCAATAGAATCAACAGAGATGGAGGAGGAGGAGGAGGAGGAGGAGGAGGAGGAGGGGGGAGGATCTCTTTCTGTATGATAACATCGACATGAGTGTATATTCCACACAATCATTTCTATGATAGCATTCATGTATAGTGTGGCCTGCAAAACCTGATTGTCTACCTGTCTCCATTTGTAACTCACGTCGTCCTCCCCTGCTTCTCTCCCCCTCCTTCTCTATCGCAATCTCCCTCCATGTCTCCACTCTCCATATTTGCCTCTTACTCTCCCCCTCTCTTGGCCTCTATACCTCTATCTCCCTCCCTCCCTCTCCACCCCCCATCCCTGCATGTCTCTCTCTCTCTGTGTGCTCTAATATCATTTGATGAGATTAGGAGATTTGTCCCTCACTGTCTGACTTCCAGAGCAGCCACCTCGGCCCCTTAATTAGTCCGCCTGTAAGGAACACACATGCGCACGCACGCGCACGCACACACATGTCCTTGACCCTCTTTGAGTAAACACACGGAGACGGTGTCCATACGACGGCCACAACAGCGCAAGGCATAGTAGCCAAAGGGGTCGCATACTGTATGTGGGACCCTGCAAAAGGTCATCATCTCTAATCCTGGCCGTGTCATGCCTCCCCCCTTGCTTAACCCCCCCCCCCCCCCTCTCCCCTCCAGCCCCCTTCCCCGACATGACAGCTGAGTGACAACAGGGTCCCTGGCTCTGTGACTGACAGCATCTCTAATTGTATGCACTCATTCATGACAATTTGATTAAAATATTACGCCAAAGTCTCGCCCCCTGTTTGTTCCTTTCCTCCAAATCTAATTTTGATTTAAAAAAGAGAGATTACCTCCACAAGCATGACTGAGGATGCTATTAACTTCTACTTAATCTTTATTACTGATGTGATTTTAACATATGTATGGCTTTCGTTTCGCTCCCTTTGTTTTTTTGCGCTCTCTCCCTCTCTCTCTCTCCATCCCTCTCTCTCCATCCCTCTCTGTCTCTCTCTGAGAGATGTTGACTGGAATATGGAAGAGGAAGAGACACGTCCGTTTTCTGGGGTTTGGTGCACTGTCACATAGGGGGAATAGGGACTGGGAGTTGAAGTCGGAGAAAAAGGGGGGAGTCTCGGAGATATGGAATCTTTGAGATTATCTCCATACACGAGCAGATTCCAACACGCTGATCCTTCTGGATCCTTCTGGATCATTTTGGATCCAATATAATCCAATGGAATGTTGAGGAGAATCAACAATGAACTAGCAATGACAATCCTCTAGCTTTTAGGGAATTCAACGACAAAACATTGTAGGTGGTCAGGTAAACTATGATGTATTCTCTATATGAGTTGTGAGTTACCTGACTGAATATATAGATAATTAATTAAAAAAATAATTCAGAGTTTTGTCTGGGATGAACACATACTGAAAATGCAATGGCTATTTAATCCGAGTGGTATCTTGTCTTGTATGCTCACACCATTACAATAGAGGGTAAACATTCCAGGACAGCTAATTTACCTTGTACTTCCGTGGCATGCGTACAAGCTAAACATGATTGATGTAGTGAGTCCCATACCAGAGAGCCCTTAACCCCCATTTCATACAGACGTATCCAAGACCAGGCGGTGTCAGTTCAGTTTTAAACACCAGCATTCCCTCACTCATCCCAACATTAGCCACCCAGCAGGGCCAATGAAATGTCAACCTCTGTCTCTTTTGAGCAGCTACAGTGAACTCAGTAAAATCGAGGTTGTCCGTCCTTGTTTTAGGCCATCAATTCAATTAGTTAATTCACCTTTAAGACAACTATAAATCTGTGGTGATTGACTCTCTTTCTCTCTCACTAGAACACCTCTCTTCAGCCCCCCCCCCCCCCCCCCCCAAGCTTCCCTCAAAGCCTGCCTACCCTTCCCCTGAAAGCAAAAGAAATCCATTGTAATATGATAGCTGAGAGCAAGGGAGGGCTAGGGGGGACGGGTTGAGCAGTGTGGGGGGTGGGGGAGGTGCTCTCGGCTCTGTGCATTCTAGAAAAAAACTCCCATGTATCATTCACCTGATTTGAATTGTAGCTCTCTTTTTTGAACCTCTGCCAATTCATTTTGTACATTAAAAATTGGTCAGGGTTGATATGATTCCATTTTCACGGTTGGCAATGCAGAACTGGCGAAAGAATACAATTACAGACCCCAGAGTAAACTCTCCGAATGTCAACTTGATGTAAATGATCAGAAGCGGCTGCACAAAAGAACAGGCTTCAACTTCAACAACCCCCCCACCACCCCACCCACCATGCCACCTCACTCCTTCCTCTCCTCTCCTTCCTGTCTCTCTTTCACTCTCTCTTTCTCTTCCTCCCTCTCTCTGAACCTTTTCACCCTGGCAGTCATAGACCTGCACGGTTGTTACAAGTGCCAGAGATGTAGGTTCAGTCTGGGCTGAAAGGGAAGGAGAGATGCAGGTTGATACCAATATGGTGTAGTCATACTGCATATAGGCTGTATCCCAAATGGTACCCTATTCCCTATAAAATGCACTATTTTTGACCACAGCCCTATGGGCCTTGGTAAAAAAAAGTAGTGCACTATATAGGGAATAGTTTGCCATTTGGGATGCATGATGTTGGGCCTCCCCCACCAACAACAAGTGAAAATGGATACACTAACCCATCAATAGTATGGACACCCTTACTTAACTACACGTGTGTGTGTGTGTGTGTGTGTGTGTGTGTGTGTGTGTGTGTGTGTGTGTGTGTGTGTGTGTGTGTGTGTGTGTGTGTGTGTGTGTGTGTGTGTGTGTGTGTGTGTGTGTTTGTGTATATATCTGCATGTGTGTGTGCACATGTGTTTGCGTGTTCACACACAAGTGCACACGTCTGCATATGGACATATGTGTATCACATCGCATGTGTCATGTGAAGACGTGTCCAGAATGACACGAGTTACGCAAACAGATGTTTCCAGAAGCAACCAGGTGTTGATGATAGTTATAAAAAATATTCTACAGCCCAACTCATTCATCTCCATTACACAGTCATCAAGAACGCTTTCACTGTCTCAATAAGTCCTTCAAAGTCATCAAGAATGTTTTCACTCACTGTCTGTGAGGCATCCCCGAGAGCAACATTAATAGGTTAATTTCAAAGACTCCTTACATATTAATAATGTAATCTGCCATAGTCCACATATACTGTATGACAAACAAACTTGATGTAATATCTTTAAGAAGTTATATGTAGTATGCACAAATGTGTTGATTAAGCATAGCATTTTCAGAAACATGTATTTGTCACAAAAGATGTGTGAGATTGGTTTGTATCCTAACCTTTAGGTACAGACAGCTCTGCTTTTGAAATAGCACTGTACATTATCCTCCATATATCAGGAAAAACACAATATAATAGTTAGTTGAACAACTGAGTGCATTCAACCGGAATGTATCTTCCGCATTTAACCCAACCCCTTTGAATCAGAGAGGTGCGGGGGGCTGCCTTCATCGATGTCATCGGCGCCCGAGGAGCAGTTGTTGTTGGGTGTTAACTGCCTTACTCAAGGGCAGAACGGCAGATTGGTTATCCATTTCAAATTCACTGGCCTACAGACAATATCCAATCATGTCAAAGTGGAATTATGTTTTCAGAATTTTTTACAAATGACTAAAAATTAAAAGCTGAAATGTCTTGAGTCAATAAGTATTCAACCCCTTGCGTAGGCTCACTCTGTTTGCAAATATAGTGTTTAACTTGATTTTTTAATGACTATCTCATCTCTGTAACCGACACACAAAATTATCTGCAAGGTCCCTCAGTCGAGCAATGCATTTTAAACACTGATTCAACCACAAAGACCAGGGAGATTTTCCAATGCCTCGCAAAGAAGGGCACCTGTTGATACAGTAGATGGGTCAACATTTAAAAAAAGCAGACATTAAATATCCCTTTGAGCATGGTGAAGTCATTAATTACACCCAGTCACTGCAACGATACAGGTGCCCTTCCTAACTCAGTTGCCGGAAGGGAAGGAAACAGCTCGGGATTTCACCATGAGGCCAATTGTGACTTTAAAACAGTTACAGAGTTTTTGGGCTGTTATAGGAGAAAACTGAGGATGCGTCAACATTGTCATTACTCCACAATACTAACCTAATTGACAGATTGAAAAGAAGGAAGTCTGCACAGAATAAAATATTCCAAAGCATGCATCCTGTTTGCAACAAGGCGCTAAAGTAATACTGCAAAACATGTGGCAAGCAATTAACTTTTTGTCCTGAATACAAAGTGTTATGTTTGGGGCAAATCCAATACAACACTGAGTACCTCTCTCCATCTCTTCAAGCATGGTGGTGGCTGCATCGTGTTATGGGTATGCTTGTAATCGTTAAGAACTGTGGAATTTTTCAGGATAAAAAATAAACGGAATGGAGCTAAGCACAGATTAAATCCTAGAGGATATCCTGGTTCAGTCTGCCTTGCACCAGACACTGGGAGATTAATTGACCTTTCAGCAGGACAATAACCTAAAACACAAGGCCAAACCTACACTGGAGTTTCTTACCAAGAAGACAGTGAAAGTTCCTAATGGACCGAGTTAGAGTTTTGACTTAAATCTACTTGAAAATCTATAGAAAGACCCTGAAAATGGTTGTCTAGCAATGATCAACAACCAACTTGACAGAGCTGGAAGAATTTTGAAAAGAATAATGGGCAAATGTTGCCTAATCCAGGTCTGGAAATCTCTTAGAGACTTTCCCAGAAAGACTCACAGCTGTAATCACTGCCAAAGGTGCTTCTACAAAGTATTTACTTTGGGGTGTGAATTCTTATGTAAATGACATATTTATGTATTTAATTTTCAATACATTTGCAAAATAATCACTTTGTCATTATGGGGTATTGTGTGTAAATGTGTGAAACAAGAATATTCCATTTTGAATTCAGGCTGTAACACAACAAATGTAGAATAAGTCATAGGGGTATGAATACTTTCTTAAGGCACTAATATGCAATAGAACAGAACATACTGTTGTTGAGACCATTCCAGAAAACGCAGGCTGAAATATTGTCACACTTATTAGCCAACATGGTGTGACCGCATGCAATAATGTTGACCCATGGCCTTTGCTAACGCCAGTCTCGTAAACAGATCACACACACTGCAACCCCTACATGATCTCAATGAACCTCAGCTTTATTCCAGAGATGGGGAAAGTTCAACAATCACAAACAATTTATGCATCAATGACGTATCCTCATTTCAGGATTATGCTGCTGGCCAGTACCTATCCTTAAATGGAAAATACAAAACTCAAAATTATCATAAAAGTCTGACAGAGGGTGTGACAGACAAGGAGAGAGCAAGAGGTGAGGTGGACGATAGCGTCCAATATTGTCTAATCGTGTGGCGGTGACACGGCCGTCTAATTGTGAGTGTCAAAGCATCCAGCATCCTGCTCCGGTGTTGGCACAGCAAGGTGACACTGGAGGACCGCGTGACGCTCTGAGGACCCCGGGAATGGCACCCGGTGTCAGGATGGCTGACATGTGAATCTGAATACGTTAGCCAGAAGACATTTACATATTGGTAGTACCTTGTTACAGACTTGAACAGAGAGAACAAAGATACAGCTAGTGTTGATGTCTTGTGATTTAGTTAGAGATTGGAACAGAGAGACAGAGTTGTTGTTTTAGGTCTCTCTTTATGTAGTGTTGTGGGGTCTCTCTTGTCATGATGTGTGTTTGTCCTGTATTTTTATTTTTAATCCCAGCCCCCATCCCCGCAGGAGGCCTTTTTGCCTTTTGGAAGGCCATCATTGTAAAAAATGATTTGTTCTAAACTAACTTGCCGAGTTAAATAAAGGTTCAATACTTTTTTTAAATAAAGACAGAGCTAGAGTTGCTGTTCTGTGTTTTAGTTAGAGACTGGAGCAGAGAGACAGAGATAGAGCTGGTGTTCTGGTTTCTGTATTATCTACAGTCATAAACAAAGGATTACAGAACAGCTTTCAACTCAGGGTTTGCAATAAGGTTTAATGCCATTGTATGTTTGGTTTTCATGAAACATTAACCTTAACAGTGACCTTATCCTAAAAACCACAAACAGAAGAGAGAAAGATTGTCAGGATAACAATGGATTATAAGCCTGTGAGAAAAACTAAAGTTAAATAAAAAATGAAGTTGAAGTTGGATCTGCAACACGTGGGCAGAGTATCTTGGTGAGCCCATGCACCATTTGTTGACCAGCTTGGTGTGTAACCGTGGTTATAGGAGATAAATCTAAGAGCATGACAGTCGCTCTGACAGAAAGAAATGAGTCCAGAGAGTTCTACCAGTTCTACCTCATAAAGGGGAGAGGGAGATAAAGAGAGAGAGAGAGAGCGAGAGAGAGAGAGAGAGAGAGAGAGAGAGAGAGAGAGAGAGAGAGAGAGAGAGAGAGAGAGAGAGAGAGCGAGAGAGAGAGCGAGAGAGAGAAAGTTACAGCCATACCTTAATAAGCTCTCTCAGTAGCCTGTTTCTCAAGGAACCAGATGGATTGTGTATTATATGATTGCTAATTTGTAATGAACACTCTCAAAGTAGGATAGCATCAAATTCATGCAAATGATGTTTAATATTCTGGCCTTTATATTAGAGATCCTGGGAAAAATATGAAATAAAGAGTAAGGAAAGGAGTTTACACATACTATGGTTTGAATGATCACATGCATCCAGCTACGGTTTCGTCTTAAATCGGTGTTGATTTATTCAAAGTTGGATAACAACTAATCGTCACATCTCGTCTCATACGGCTTAATACGCGGTCATCCCATTATAAGTCAACGCTTCAGGTCAAAGGTTACTTCATATTTCATGGTAGTGGTTAAGTGTCAGATCATGTGTGCGCGCGTGCCTCCGTGTGTGTACCTGAGCGTGTGTGCGTGCATGCGGGCATGTGCGTGCGTGCATGTACGCATTTGTGTGTGTGTGTCATGTGTGTGCTTGCGTTTGCGTGTGAGTGCCTCAGATGTCAGTGGGGGTGTGTTTGCAGTGCTCTAAATGGCTCCCAGTGTATTTTAAGCACATCATCCTGCCTCCTTCATGAGTCTCTGCATCATCAATATTCATTCCCCTATGACAGGCCCCAGTCTAGTTGTGTAACAGTTACCACTTAACAAACGATGCACTGCACCACTTAAACATATGTCAGGGTGTCTCTTAGACATTGTCATCAAGGCCCAGGACCGGCTATATATCTACGCAAATCTAAAAACATACCATAAACATAGGCTAAACAAACACACAGACACACGCACAGACGCGCACGCACGCACGCACACACACACACACACACACACACACACACACACACACACACACACACACACACACACACACACACACACACACACACACACACACACACACACACACACACACACACACACACACACACACACACTCTGGAGTGGACACAGCTAGTGGAGTTTGGCAGTGCCTGGCAGTGACACCGCGGTACAGGGCATTGGGGAGACATCATGTAAATGGGAGTTGACACCACATGCAGAGAGCAGAGCAGAGCAGGGGAAGGGATTGGAGGTTAGGCCAGGGATGGCAGGGCACAGAGGGGCCGGAGAGCATGCCAAGGAAGGAGGAAGGGACGGAGGGAGGGAGAGAGGGAGGGAGCTGACGATTTCTCACCTCTCACTCACCAAACAGCCTTTGACACCCACGCGGCATGGCCGCCTTCACTGTCCCTAATGACCACATGGCCGTGGCTGGGAGGTGTGTGTGTGCGTGCGTGCGTGCGTGCAGCCATGTCAGGGAGGAGGTGGGTAAACGTGCCCTGACAGCCATCTGATGTGGGCCGGAGCAGAGCGGAGCCTTGGTGCATCCATCGGTGGAAAGAAGAGGAAGTGGATCGGAAGGGGTTACTTCATTATGCAGCAAATTAGAAAAATTCATAATTTATCATTACACCCAGCCGAAATGCCACCCAACTGAGCCTCACCCCTGTGAAAAACATCACGCGGAGCGAGAGAGAAGGGAAAAAACGAGCAAAAAAAAACCCGTCAGAGCCCTGCAGCAGCCAACGGGCGAAATTAATATGCAAATGTATGCAAGAAATTAAAAAGCAGAATTACACAGGCAAATGAGGTAGCTACACTTGAATTGTTAGGATTATGAATAATTACTGCGAATTTCCTGCTCCTAATATAACTTGTTTTTTGATAAACAAAGACTTAATTATCGAGATGCGCTGGAGAATTTCCGCGGCACTCATTAATCTTGCAGAAAAAAACAAGTCCCCGGTGGCCGGCGGTAATGAAGAGAGCGTGCCCTGAATCGTCAGAAAGATCACAGCCACCGGGGTGCCAGGCTAGCAAGCCCTCCCTGAGACGACGCTCGCTGCCACTGTCCCTCACGCGTACCCAAGAGTGTCATAACTTCTTCCGCTAACTATCAAAGGGACTTATTTATGCTGGCAACCCAGCCATAAGTCCAATTTTACGAGGCCCGAGGCAGCAGGGGGGGGTCGGAGGGTGGGATGGTAGGGGGGTGTTGAGGGGAGAAGGATGGTGAGGAGGGTGGAGGGGGAGAGGGAGAGGGGAGGATGTGTGGGTTATCTGTTGATGCGCTCTGGAAATGCCACTTTAGTTGTCCCCCCCTGCTTGGTCCCCACTGATAACGCTGGGTAATGGAGCCCAAGGTGCCTTGGCAGGGAGAGAGGGTTGGTTGTTGGCACGCCTGAGGGTGGTACAACACAATGGGGGGTGAGTGAGGGGTGAGGGGGCAGCAGGGGCATGGGGGGCCAGGGCACTTTGGGGTACTGGGAGGAGTGGGAGTCCAGTGGTGAGCGGTGACTTTGGGCGGTGTGGGTGGGAAGGGGGGGCAATGTGTGGGTGGGAAGGGGGGGGCAATGTTTGGTCCAGGGGAAGAGGGTACTGGAGCAGGGGAGGGAAGGGGGGGGGCAATGTTTGGTCCAGGGGGAAGGGGTACTGGATGGGTACGGCAGAGGTGGGGGGGGGGGCTATTAGGGGGGTTGTTTGGTCCATGGGGGGGTAGGAGGGGGTTTTAGGGGGCAGGTAGAGGGGTTGTGGATATAGAGGGCAGAGCAGGGGAGGGGCCCAGTGTTTAGTCCAGGGGGAGAGGGGAGAGAGGATGAGATAAACAGGAAGGCGAGGTGCAGATGGCTTTAATGGGGCCTGGAGGTGCTGTTGGTTCTTCTGGGAAATCAGTCATCCTCCATCCAACCTTTAGCTGCTGTCCTCAGTCACAGAGAAACACACAGAGAGGACCAGAGAGCTGCCTGCTGGAGCACCACAGAGAGGAGAGGAGAGGATACTGCTGCTACTGCCGCAGTGAGAGAGAGAGAGAGAGAGAGAGAGAGAGAGAGAGAGAGAGAGAGAGAGAGAGAGAGAGAGAGATGGGCATTTCCACGGTAACAGAATGATGATGACACTCAGGTTGTACACTTTAAAATGTATGTAAAAAAAAACAATGGTTGCACAAGGACTACTTTTAACAATTTCCACAGAACATTTTACAAAAACACATTTACCTGAGTTGCAAAGATGCAAACTTTGGTAAGAGGATGACGGTTTGTGTTTTTTGTGCTGCCATTCTGTTACCATAGAGGGGTGAGAGACATACGGAGAAAGAGAAACAGAGGGAGAGAGGGGGGAATAAATAAAGGAGAAAGGAGTCAAGGGCATGGTCCCTTTTGGCTCTAGGGTTGTCATCTGAACAGCCCTGCCAGTCCCAAATGTGTAACCTGATCTCTGAATAAAGCTCACATGGAGGCCTGCTGCTGGCCACAATCAACGCTTTCTTTCTGTTGGATTACTTACATTTTATTTATACAGAACTCACTATATAGTATGGATCGTGCCAGTGGGAGAAATCTCTGAGATTAACGGCATGGTGGTGTAAGGAGATGTGTGACAAGTAGAGAGCATATTAATTCCACACAAATATTTTCGAAAAGATGGGAGAAGAGACGCTTGAAGGCTCCGCAAGAGCCAATGGAGAGCTGCAGGTGTGTGTGGGTGTGGGTGTGTGTGTGGGGAGGGGGGGGAGGGGGGGGGTAGACTTATTAAATTGCTCTCAACATGAAATATTGACAAGCTGAACTTCATGTCCTCATAGATCCTAAGTGTAGCATTAGTAAATATTGCAGGCCTATAATTCAACGTGCTGGAATAAAACACTGGTTTGAGAGCGCTGTGGACATTTGCTCACACTTCAAATGAGTCAACAGACAGAAAACTATATGCACACCAAGAAAAGAGGGTTCCTGATGGGTTTTTTGGGAAGGGTAATGGTTCTATGTGGAACCATAATGACTCAAATAACCCTTTTGAGCTCTTCAGTGGTTCTTCGCAATTCAGAAAAGGGTTCTTTCCTCTTTTAGTGATAATTAAAATGTAGTGATAATTAATTTTCATTTGTATATTTTGGGGCGAGGTTTGTACAAAGCTCTTTTTGTGCAACCGTGAATCAGAGTATTATACCAGTTTATCTAATATGTATTGTTACGTGTTTCATGTTAAACATGTCTTTGACTAACAACAGTGTCCTGTGAAAGACCAATGTATGGCTTTATGTCAATTGAGAACTGTTGTCTAAATAAGTGGTTCTCAATTTGCTCCTCAGTAAGTTCTGGAGCTACCACAGCTGATTCAACTTGTCAATTAAAACGGCAATAATAATGCAGATGGAATTTTAACAATATAACACACAATATATTACACAGTAACAAACCCTGTATGGTTCTTCAAAAGGATCTACAAAGAACCGGCTTGGTAGAACCGGCTTTATAGAACCATTCTTCAAAAAAGTTGCATAAATAACCAATAAAAAGGGTTCTGTATATAGCCCCAAAAACGGTTGTAACCATAGCCTTTTTTTTGGTGCTATATCTAACCTTTTATCAAAGGTCATGAAGAGTCAAAATTCATGTTTTTCCTGAAATGTGATGATATTTGGATGAAAGAAGATCAAAGTATAATGACCAAAGTAAGAAAAACGACCGTTGCTTCTACATTGATAAAGTTTGATCATGAAGTTACTGGCCCCTCCCTCAAGTCAAACACTTGGATTCAGAGGGTGGGATTATTAAGGGGATAGGGTGACATCACTCTAACTCTCATTTGAATACACCAATAGTAACATGATGTTTTCTTACCTCATTTAAATAATGACCGCCTTGTAATCAACATCAAAGAAGGCATGTTGCTATGAATCGCATCACAAGAGACATGCCAAATGGGAGATGTATAAAAATGTGACATCATTGATGCAATTTCAATGTTGTTTGAGTTGCTTTGTTCAACACCAAATTTGCTTGATATGATTTTACTGCAACACTGCTCACTGCATCCAAGTATCTTGACATAGGTGTTTCAAAGAGCTGTCAGTCAAGGCGATGTCATGAATATACACTCCCTGCCCACTCAGCCTGTATTTTCAAACTTACTGATAGTCAGCCATGAGAGAAAAAGTCCTTAATCTCAAATGATGAGCATTTCTACCCCCAAAACATATTATGGGTGATATTTTAGTCACTCAAAAGGCTATTTTACATGGGAATCAGAATGACAGTTTGGGATCTTTAATGGTTTTCTATCAAATGTTAGTGGAGGGTTATTTATAACACCGTAAAGGTTCCATTTAGAACATCATGAGCATGGTTCTTTGTAGAACCTTAAAAGGGTTCTACATAGCACCAAAAAGGGATCTGCCATGGTTACACGCCAAATAACCCTTATTTGGCACTATATAGAAGAAGAAGAATGTGTGTATGCCCGTGCACTGTAGTGAGAGGCACCATGCAGAAGAGGTAACTGTACTTCTAAGTGTGAAACTGGACTATATTTAGTAACTCACTTTGAAGAGACGGTGATCGATTCTAAATAGGCGTTTGGTAGTGATTAGTGGGCACAGTAGCTGTATGCTAATAAGCAACCGATTACCATATAATAGTCTGTTAGCACTAAGCCCGATGCGGCTAATAGAAATATAAGTGAGGGGAGCAAATGTAGAAAATAGCATGTATTCACAAATGCAAAAGCAAGACTCTGTTTCAAATTAGCAACACTAATGTCTCTGTCCTCCAATGAAACTAAACGTTCAAAGGAAACTTATCTTGATGATCAATATAATATCCCTTACATGTAATTGAGAAATGTCTCAGTTGTCTGAAGTAATAAAGTAGGCTTTTAAGGCCAGGCACCACACCCTAATAGGATATTTTACCCTCTTAATAACTTTTTTAAAATGATTATATCTGAGAATTTTCCAAAGAAAATGTATCTAGAATACAAAATATATAACATATCAACAATTTCCTCGGGGTAAGTCTGGAGCATATATCTAAGGATAAGCACACAAAATTTGGCGAATGCTCCGAAGCTGAGAAAAACAAGAACACTGAATTTAGACAACCAAACGCCTATTTAGAATCGATTTCCGTCTCTTCAAAGTGAGTTACTAAATATAGTCCAGCTTGTAACACTCTCTATGAAATATGCTTTCAAATTATGTGTAATTTAATTTAGCGAGCTTTGAAATGATTGTATGTCCATTTTAAAGTGGTTAAAATGTATTCAAATGTTGATGACGGTAGTTTGATAAACTAAAGAAAATATCAATTATCATAAAGTTTTTTACATTTTTATCTACATTTTTTGGGAAATACATTAATGGACCAAAATACCAACAAATCTCAAAATGTATAAGCAGATGCAAAAATGTAATTTCAGCATGTGCTGTGTGGCCTTAAGACACTCCAAATCAAATCAAATCAAATGTCATTGGTCACATACACATGGTTAGCAGATGTTAATGCGAGTGTAGCAAAATGCTTGTGCTTCTAGTTCCGACAGTGCGGTAATATCTAACAAGTAATCTAACAATTCCCCAACAACTACCTAATACACACTAATCTAAAGGGGTGAATGAGAATATGTACATATAAATACATGAATGATCGATGGCCGGCCGGCATAGGCAAGGTGCAATAGATGGTATAAAATACAGTATTTACATATAATATGAATAATGTAAGACATGTAAACATCATTAAAGTGGCATTATTTAAAGTGGCATTGTTTAATTAAAGTGATCCATTTATTAAAGTGGCCAGTGATTGGGTCTCAATGTAGGCAGCAGCCTCTCTGAGTTTGTGATTGCTGTTTAACAGTTTGATGGCCTTGAGATAGAAGCTGTTTGTCAGTCTCTCGGTCCCAGCTTTGACGCACCTGTACTGACCTCGCCTTCTGGATGGTAGCGGTGTGAATAGGCGGTGGCTCAGGTGGTTGTTGTCCTTGATGATCTTTTTGGCCTTCCTGTGACATTGGGGTCTGTAGGTGTCATGGAGGGCAGGCAGTCTGGAGAGCCTTGCGGTTGAAGGCGGTGCCGTTGCCGTACCAGGCTGTGATACAGCCCGACAGGATGCTCTCGATTGTGCATCTCTAAAAGTTTGTCAGAGTTTTGGGTGACAAGACAAATTTCTTCAGCCTCCTGAGGTTGAAGAGGCACTGTTGCGCCTTCTTCACCACACTGTCTGTGTGGGTGGACCATTTCAGTTTGTCTGTGTATGTTGAGGAACTTAAAACTTTCCACCTTCTCCACTGCTGTCCCTTCGATGTGGATAGGGGGGTGCTCCCTCTGCTGTTTCCTGAAGTCCACAATCATCTCCTTTGTTTTGTTGACGTTGAGTGACAGGTTGTTTTCCTGACACCATCTGAGTGGCCTCACCTCCTCCCTGTAAGCTGTCTCATCATTGTTGGTAATCAAGCCCACTACTGTTGTGTCATATGCAAACTGATGATTGAGTTGGAGGCGTGCATGGCCACGCAGTCGTGGGTGAACAGGGAGTACATGAGGGGGCTGGGCACGCACCCTTGTGGGGCTCCAGTGTTGAGGGTCAGCGAAGTGGAGATGTTGTTTCCTTCCTTCACCACCTGGGGGCAGCCCATCAGAAAGTCCAGGACCCAATTGCACAGGACAGGGTTGAGATCCAGGGCCTCCAGCTTGATGATAAGCTTGGAGGGTCTATGGTGTTGAATGCTGAGGTGTAGTCAATGAACAGCATTCTTACATAGGTATTCCTTTTGTCCAGATGGGATATGGCAGTGTGCAGTGTGATGGTGACTGCGTTGTCTGTGGACCTGTTGAGGCGGCATGCAAACTGAAGTGGGTCTAGGGTGGAGGTGATATGATCCTTGACTAGTCTCTCAAAGCACTTCATGATGACAGAAGTGATTGCTACGAGGCAGTAGTAATTTAGTTCAGTTATCTTTGCCTTGTTGGGTGCAGGAACAGTGTTAGCCATCTTGAAGCATGTTGGGACAACAGACTGGGACAGGGAGCGATTGAATATGTCCGTAAACACACCAGACAGTTGGTCTGAGCATGCTCTGATGATGCGGCTAGGGATGCCGTCTGGGCCTGCAGCCTTAATGCGTTTAAATGTTTTACTCACGTCGGCCACGGAGACGCAGTGGGGGGCGCAGTCCTTGTTAGCGGGCCGTGACGGTGGCACTGTATTATCCTCAAAGAGGGCAAAGAAGGTGTTTAGTTTGACTGGAAGCGTGACGTGGCTGGTTTTCTTTTTGTAGTCTGTGATTTCCTGTAGACCCTGCCACATATGTCTCGTGTCTGAGCCATTGAATTGCGACTCCACCTTGTCCCTGTACCAGCATTTCGCTTGTTTGATTGCCTTGCGGAGGGAATAACTACACTGTTTATATTCAGCCATATTCCCAGAGCTCTTTCCATGGTTAAATGCGGTGGTTCGCGCTTTTAGTTTTGCGCGAATGCCGCCATTCATCCACAGTTTCTGGTCAGGGTAGGTTTAAATAGTGGGTACAACATCTCCAATGTACTACCGACAACATACACAGAGAGAGCCATGTTTCTGTGAAACAGATAATGTTACAATCTCTGATGTTTCTCTGGAAGGCAACCCTTGCTCGAATTTCATATACCTTGTTGTCAAGAGACTGGACATTGGCGAGTAGTATACTCGGGAGCGGTGGGCGATGTGCACGTCTACAGAGCCTGACCAGGAGGGTGCTCCATATGTCCCTTCTGCAGCGCCGTTGTTTTGGGTCAGCTACTGGGATTAGATCCATTGTCCTTGGTGGTTGTCCGAACAGAGGTTCCCCTTTGGGAAAGTTGTATTCCTGGTCGTAATGTTGACATTGCTCTTATATCCAATAGTTCTTCCCGGCTGTATGCTTATTTTACCTTTATTTAACTAGGCAAGTCAGTTATGAACAAATTCTTATTTACAATGACGGCCTAGGAACAGTGGGTTAACTGCCTTGTTCAGGAGCAGAATGACATATTTTTACCTTTCAGCTCGGGGATTCGATCTAGCAACCTATGAGTCCTTGCCCAAAACACTAATCTAATCACTAGGCCACCTGCCGCCCTATGAAATAAGCCTTAAGATTTCCTGGGGTAACAATGTAAGAAATAATACATAAAAAAACAAAATACTGTATAGTTTCCTAAGAACTCGAAGCGAGGCGACCATCTCTGTCTGCTCCATCTGGCTGTCTAGAGGTTATTGCAGGACCGGACTTACACATGGGTGTCCCTAAACCAGGACGGTTGTAGCTAACGTGCGCTAATGTGACTAGAATGACGTTGTATACAACAGCTATCTTTCTGTGACATAGACATGTCTTATATGGGCAGAAAGCTTAAATTATTGTTAATCTAACTGCAGTTTTCAATTAACAGTAGCTATTACACTGAAAAAATACCATACTATTGTTTGAGGAGAGTACACAACAACAAAAAACTTTTTTCATGGCAACTGGTTTGATACATTCAATTCTGAAGGTAAATAATGAACTTACATTCAGTAATCTTGCTCTGATTTGTCATCCTGAGGGTCCCAGAGGTAAATTGTAACATAGTTTTGTTCGATAAAATACATTTTTATGTTCAAATGTAGGAACTGGGGTCTACAGTTTGACCCATATGCTGTCTCTGGCTCCACACCCACCCACCCATCTAGATGTGTGAAAGTTAGTGTATAAGCTAATGATCCATCATGTATGACATTCCTGGGAGTGTGTAAACTTAAATTTGTTGTTACCATAGCATTTTTGTATACTCTCTATAGTTAAGTACTTGAAAATGTATCAATTGACCAATTCTGCACATTTAGGCAAACTCCAGGCAGACTTGATACAAAATATTGTGCAGTAATGTAATTCTTCACTTGATCCGTATGAAACTTTGCACACACACTGATGCCTTCTAGTGGCCAAAATCTAAATTACACCTAGACTCCTATCTGAAAGTATGGCCTTTCTCTTGCATTTCAAAGATGATGGAGAAAAAACATCTATTGTGTTATATTCTCCTACAGTACATTAATTTCACATTTTCACAAACTTCAAAGTGTTTTCTTTCAAATGGGATCAAGAATATGCATATCCTTGCTTCAGGTCCTGAGCTGCAGGCAGTTAGATTTGGGTATGTCATTTTAGGCAAATGTAAAAATTTTAAAAAACATTTAAAAAGGGTACGATCCTTAAGATGTTCTTTGCCTTGTAGGCATAGCGGAACCCTTTTTGGTGCTATATAGAACCCTTTAAGGTTGTATAAAGAACCATGCTCATAAGGTTCTAAATTGAACCTTAATAGTGCTATAAAGAGCCATTACATTTTTTTATACATAGCACTAAAAAGGTGGCAAACAACCTGTTTTGATGCTATATAGAACCCGTTTTAATGGTTCTTTATAGAACCTTTTTGGAGAATAGTTCTATGAAGAAACTTTCTCAATCTCAAAGGTTCTATAAAGAACCTTACATACTATACAGGTTTATTTTTTTCTGGTTAGCCATATTAAACATAGTCTTTATTATTGTGTTTATTGACAAGTTGAATCAGGAATGTCAGCTCAACAATGGCTGGGGGTTCCTACGGTGAGAATTGAGGACCACTGATTTACTCAACAGTTCTCAATTGACACATGGCTCATACGTGAGTCTTTCACAAGACACCATCACTGGTCATAGTTATTTCTTTTTTTACATGTAATGGTATAACTCAACAGATTAGATAAACTTAAATGAAACTCTCACTCACAGTTGCACAAAAAGAGACGTGAGCAAACGACGCTTCAAAATATTCTGAGCCAACACTTACATTTTAATTATAACTAAAAGAGGAAAGAACCCTTTTCTGAACTGCAAGAACCATTGAAGGGTTCAAATGGTTCCTTGGGTTAGTACATAGAGCCATCACCCTTCGCAAAGAACCTTTGAGGATTTTTTTTGTGTGTGTGTGTGGTCGATTGTGGATAAATACTTTTTCAATCTTTCCATCTGTAAAATATTAAAGAAAGGTACGGAAAAAAAATGTTTTTTTTGCGAATATTTCAGAAGACAATGTCACCTAGAATAAAAATGTAACAACATATCAACAATTCCCTAAGTATACATCTGGAGAATATGTTGGGAATGCAGATGCTTCTGAGGCTGAGAAAAGTTGGCTTTTAAATTATGCTTGATTCAATGTAGTGAGCTTTGACATTATGGATGTATGTCCATTTAAATGTGGTTACAATTCATGACATTTTGATGTTGTAATGTTGTAATATTAACGGACCAATATATAAATCTTAAGAAATACATGCAACATTTTAATTTTAGCCTGTGGTGCCTTGCCTTAAACTTTAATCAGTTCCCTAGTTACCAAACATGTCTGTCCACATAAATTAGTCCAAGACTGAATCCCAAATCACCCCCTTCCCCTTGGCCCTAAGCTCTCTATTTGCACGTTCATGCGTGCCTCTGCCATGTGCACAAGTGTCCCAAAGCTGAGGCAGTGAAAATTAGGGAGGGTGTAGGCAGCGTTCCCCAAACTCGGTCCTCGGGAACTCCAAGGGGTGCAAGTTTTGGTTTTTGCCCTAACACTACACAGCTGATTCAAATGATCAAAGCTAGATAATTAGTTGATTATTTGAATCAGCTGTGTAGTGCTAGGGGCAAAACCAAAACTTGCACCCCTTGGAGTTCCGAGGACCGAGTTTGGGAAACTCTGGTGTAGGGAATAAAAGTCCAATACTCCGATGGCCACTTCGATCGAGTCAGCTACGCTGCCGGCTTTAGAGCAAAGTGGTATATCAAAACGCACCACGTTATTTTGGAGTTTGTACAGTTTCACACAAAAGAATGGAGAGGCGTGCCTAATTATGAGCTGCCTGTATGTGTTTGTGTCTGATTTCGAGACGTGACAAATGTAACATTTGAAATACCTCCCAAACTAAATCTTTAACTTACTGAAGTTATTATCTTGTAAAATGACAGGGAATTTTCTCATTTGAATGTCATGCTCATTTTATTATTATTAAATGTGGAAATTCATTATGTGTCCCGAAGTTGTTGGGGCCATACTCGCAAACCTTTGCTTAGACATAAAGTTTACACCTGTGGTCTAAAATGGCTAGCTGCTAGATTTTTCTCATGGGACAACCTGGCACAATCAGCCACGACGCTGAGGACGACCAGCTGAGCTCATCATTTTATACGGTAACAGAATATGAATCAACCTATTAGAGACCTTACATGGTAGAGCCACTATCCACTCACATTTGTTAAACAGGTGAACTTGGCCACCAGAGGGAGATTCTAAAACGCCCAACTTCAAGGTGTATTTAGTTACCCATACCTCAGTCTACTTGGTATTGGTATTTAGTTGGATTCCCATTAGCCACTGCAAAAGCATCAGCTTCTCTTCCTGGGGTCTAACGTTTAGTGTGCCAATATACACTGAGTATAATAAACATTAGGAACGCCTTCCTAATATTAAGTTGCACCCCCCCCTTTTGCCCTCAGAACAGCCTAAATTCGTCGGGGCATGGACTCTACAGGGTGTTGAAAGCGTTCCACAGGGATGCTGGCCCATGTTGACTTCCCACAGTTGTGTCAAATTGGCTGGATATCCTTTGGGTGACGGACCATTCCTGATACAAACGGAAAAGCAGTGTTGACCTTCTTGACACACTCAAAGCGGTGCACTTGGCACATACTACCATACCCCGCTCAAAGGCACTATTTTGTCTTGACCATTCACCCTCTGAATGGCACAAAATACACAATCCATGTCTCAAGTGTCTCAAGGCTTAAACATCCTTCTTTAACATGTCTCCTCCCCTTCATCTACACTGATTGAAGTGGATTTATGAAGTGACATCAATAAGAGATCATATATTTCACCTGCTCAGTCTGTGTCATGGAAAGAGCAGGTGTTCTTAAAGCTTGTATACTCAGTGTATATTGCATGATGCTTCCTTGACTAGGCTACTGACGTTACACAACATTCATTTCACACACACCCATGTACCTGTACGGAAAAAGTAGGAGGATTATATCAATTGTTTTAATTCATACATTGAACAAAGATATAAACGCCACGTGTAAAGTGTTGGTCCCATCAGCTGAAATAAGAGTCCAGACATGTTCTACGTGCATAAAAAGTATATTTCTCAAGTTTTGTGCACAATTTTTTTACATCCCTGTTAGTGAGCATTGCTCCTTTGCCAAGATTATCCATCTACCTGACAGGTGGGGCGTATCAAGAAGCTGACTAAACAGCATGATCCTTACACAGGTGTACCTTGTGCTGGGGACAATAAAAGGCCACTCTAAAATGGGTAGTTTGGTCACACAATTCCACAGATGTCTCAAGTTTTGAGGGAGCGTGCAGTTGGCAAGCCGACTGCAGGAATGTCCACCAGAGCTGTTGCCAGAGAATTGAAGGTTCATTTCTCTGCCCATAAGCCAACGTCGTGTTAGAGAATTTGGCAGTACGTCCAACCGGCCTCACAACCGCAGACCATGTGTATGGAGTCGTGTGGGCGAGCGGTTTGCTGATGTCAATGTTGTGAACAGAGTGCCCTATGGTGGCAGTGGGGTTATGGTATGGGCAGGCATAAGCTACATACAATGAACACAATAGCATTTTATCGATGGCAATTTCAATGCACAGAGATACCGTGACGAGATCCTGAGGCCCATTGTCGTGCCATTCATCCGCTGCCATCACCTCATATTTCAGCCCCATGTCGCAAGGATCTGTACACAATTCCTGGAAGCTGAAAATGCCCCAGTTCTTCCATGGACTTCATACTCACCAGACATGTCACCCATTGAGCATATTTTGGATGCTCTGGATCCATATTTTGGATGCTCAAGTGTAAGACAGCGTGTTCCAGTTCCCGACAACATCCAGAAACTTCACACAGCCATTGAAGAGGAGTGGGACAACATTCCACATGTCTGAATCGACAGCCTGAACAACTCTATGTGAAGGAGACGTCACACGGTATGATGCAAATGGTGGTCACATAGGATACTGACTGGTTTTCTGATCCACGCCCCTACTTTAAAAACAACGCATATCTGTATGCTCACTCATGTGAAATCCATAGATTAGAGCCTTATGAATGTATTTAAATTGACTGATTTCCTTATGTGAATTGTAACTCAGTACAGTCTTTGAAATTGTTGCATGTTGCATTCATCATTTTGTTCGGTATATATTGTAAAAGTCAAAGGCGAAGGCTCTCGTGGTGTTGTCAAATAGCGGTAATTAACCTGAAAATGATGTTGGCTTGATCAAATCAAATCAAATATTTGTTACATGTGCCAGATAAAACAGGTGTAGAGCTTACTGTAGTAATTTGTACATGTAGGTAGTGGTAAAGTGATGTCATGACGTGACCCTTTCTGTGTGTAGATCGTGGCTCTCCCCCTTCTCTCTCACTCTCTCTCCTAAACCAGGTTTATTACCTCAGGTCATAAATACAGTGTAGAAACTGCCATGCAGTATGGAGGTAGAGACCCTAGACAGAACAACGAAAGACTTGGCCAAACAATATTTCTACTTTGAGTGGTCCGTGGACACTTAAAGGACAGTCATGTTGAGTGTTTCATTTGGTGATCTCATGAAGGACAGGAAACACACATAACTGTACCTCTGAATCTGTACATTTCTCAATTATAGGGTTTGCATCTAATTCTTCTATAAAATGAAAGAGTAAAGATGAAACTATTTGTGAAATTATGTAATGTGATGTTAACCTTTAAAATGAGAGAATTGTCTTCCATGTAAAGTTTAACTAGTCAGTGGCCAGCCATTACATCAGGCGTCATAGAACCGCCCTTTTCTCAAAAATGTATAAAACCACCCGTGAATAAATTTACATTTCAAGCCAAAGAGACCCACAGTAAGCCGGACGTCTCGAATGGTTAAGACCATGTCTCAACTCTGAGACTATTAATTACCTACAGCAGGAGCAAATTCTAGACGACACGAATTAGTAGTCTGCAGCTAGAAATTCCGTAAACCTAGAACAATAATACCAACAACCGCCGAAGCATCTATTCTATGAGAACATTTCCGAATGGTACTCTGAAGTATCCATTCTAACCACCTACAACCACCTGCGACCTTGATCATCGGGGAAACGCAACCAGATACTTTTCTGTCGACTCTCTCCAGCAGATGGACTGGCGACCACAGAGAGAGACAGCAAGAAATACACTCGTAAATATGTAAATTGCTATTTATTTTCAAATGAGCGGTCGTTCATGTAAAGTATTAGCAATTTCTATGAGTGCAGTACTCCTCTATGAGTTTCCGCTCTTGAACTGCCACACCCGTTTTCTTTGTCTACCAAACTGTCATATCGGTTTTGTCTGCTAGGGACTTTTTCTTTGTATCATGTAGAAACCCAATGTATGAACTAATTGTGTGTTTTCATGTATTTCTGTGATTTGATTAGTTAGTTAGCCAATTTGTATATCGCTGATTCGTAATTTATGCCAGGGTTCGTGCAGATAATCAAGAATTTTACGATGTTTGGATTGGGGTAATAATAATACATTAATGAGAATGACTAATCGATCAGATATTAAAATATCTGAAGAGTTATATCCTGAAAATTATAGCTCTGTAAATCAAAATTTTCCGTGGTGCCCGAACTTCCTAGTTAATTAAGTTTACATGATTAGTTTAATCACGTAATAATAACTACACATAGAGAATTGATTTGATAAAATAACAGTCTTCACATTTAATGATAATAAAGACACGACAGTGACTATGCAAAGATAATTAACAGCGAGTAGCAGCAATGTAAAAACAACAGGGGGTGGTTCAACGTAAAAAATCCAGGTGGCCATTTTATTAATTGTTCAGCAGTCTTATAGCTTGGGGGTTGAAGCTGTTTAGGAGCCTTTTGGACTTGGCGCTCCGGGACCGCTTGCCATGCGCTAGCAGAGAGAACAGTCTATGACTTGGGTGACTAGAGTCTTTGACAATTTTATGGGCTTTCCTCTGACACCACCTATTATATAGGTCCTGGATGGCAGGAGGCTTGGCCTCAGTGATGTACTGGGCCGTACACACTACCCTCTGTAACGCCTTACGGTCAGATGTCGAGCAGTTGTCATACCAGGCGGTGATGCAACTGGTCAGGATGCTCTCGATGGTGCAGCTGTATAACTTTCTGAGGATTTGGGTACCCATGCCAAATCTTTTCAGTCTCTTGAGGGGGAAAGGTTTTGTCGTGCCCTCTTCACGACTGTCTTGGTGTGTTTGGACCATGATAGTTCATTGGTGTTGTTGACACCAATGAACTTGAAACTCTTGACCCGCTCCACTACAGCCCCGCTGATGTTAATGCGGGCCTGTTCGGCCCTCCTTTTCCTGTAGTCCATGATCCTTGTCTTGCTCACACTGAGGGAGAAGTGGTTGTCCTGGCACAACACGGCCATAGGCTATCCTCCCTATAGGCTGTCTCATTGTTGTCGATGTTGTGTTGTGTCATCGGCAAACTTAATGATGGTGTTGGAGTCGTGCTTGGCCACGCAGTCGTGGGTGAACAGGGAATACAGGAGGGGACTAAGTACGCACCCCTGAGGGACCCCGGTGTTGAGGATCAGCATTGCAGATGTGTTGTTGCCTACCCTTACCACCTGGGAGCAGCCCATCAGGAATCCGAGGATCCAGTTGCAAAGGGAGGTGTTCAGTCCCAGGGTCCTTCACATAGTGATGAGCTTTGTGGGAACTATGGTGTTGAACGCTGAGCTGTAGTCAATGAACAGCATTCTCACATAGGTGTTCTTTTTGTCCAGGTGGGAAAGGGCAGTGTGGAGTGCGATTGAGATTGCGTCATCTGTGGATCTGTTGGGGTGGTATGCAAATTGGAGTGGTTCTAGGGTTTCTGGGATGATGGTGTTGATGTGAGCCATGACCAGCCTTTCAAAGCACTTCATGGCTACTGACATGAGTGCTACTTGGTGGTAATCATTTAGGCAGTTACCTTCGCTTTCTTGGGCACAGGGACTATGGTGGTCTGCTTGAAATATGTAGGTATTACAGACTTGTCCAGGGACAGGTTGAAAATGTCAGTAAAGACACTTGCCAGTTGGTCCACGCATGTTCTGAGTACACGCCCTGGTAATCCGTCTGGCCCCATGGCCTTGTGAATGTTGACCTGCTTAAAGGTCTTGCTCACATCGGCTATGGAGAGCATGATCACACAGTCGTCCAGTACAGCTGATGCTCTCATGCATGCTTCAGTGTTGCTTGCCTCGAAACGAGCATAAAAGGCAATCAGGTCATCTGGTAGGCTCGCGTCGCTGGGCAGCTTGCGGCTGGGTTTCCCGTTGTAGTCCGTAATAGTTTGCAAGCCCTGCCACATCTGTAGAGCATCAGAGCCGCTGTAGCAGGATTCAATCTTAGTCCTGTTTTGACACTTTGCCTGTTTGATAGCGGGATTTCTTATAAGTGTCCGGATTAGTGTCCTGATCCTTGAAAGCCGCAGCTCTAGCCTTTAGCTTGGTGCGGATGTTACCTGTAATCCGTGGCTTCTGGTTGGGATATGTACGTACAGTCACTGTGGGGACGACGTTGTCGACACACTTATTGGTGAAGCCGGTGACTGAGGTAGTATACTCCTCAATGTCATTGGATGAATCACGGAACATATTCCAGTCATTGCTAGAAAAACAGTCCTGTAGCGTAGCATCTGCATCATCTCACCACTTCCGTATTGAGCGAGTCACTGGTACTTTCTGCTTTAGGTTTTGCTTGTAACCAGGAATCAGGAGGATATAAATTATGGTCAGATTTGCCAAATGGATGGCAAGGGAGAGCTTTGTATGCGTCTCTGTAGTCTAGAGTTTTTTCCCTCTCTGGTTGCACATGGGACATGCTGGTAGACATTAGGTAAAACCGATTGAAGTTTGCCTGCATTAAAGTCCCTGGCCACTAGGAACGTCACTTCTGGATGAGCATTTTCTTGTTTGCTTATGGCCTTATACAGCTCGTTGAGTGCGGTCTTCGTGCCAACATCAGTTTGTGGTGGTAAATAGACATCTATGAATAATATTGATGAGAATTCTCTTGGTAGATAGTGCGGTCTACAGCTTATCATAAGGTACTCTACCTCAGGTGAGCAATACCTTGAGACTTCTTTAATATTAGACATCACGCACCAGCTATTATTGACAAATAGACACCCCCCCCCCGCCCCTCGTCTTACCAGACGTAGCTGCTCTGTCCTGCCAACGCACAGAAAACCCAGCCAGCTCTATATTATCCGTGTCATCGTTCAGCCATGACTCGGTGAAACATAAGATATTACAGTTTTTAATGTCTTGTTGGTAGGATAGTCTCGACCGTAGATCATCCAGTTTGTTTTTCAATGATTGCACGTTGGCCAATTGAACCGATGGTAGTGGCGGTTTACTCACTCGCCTACGAATCCTCCCCGACCTTCTCCCTCTGTATCCTCGCCTTTTCTTCACGCGAATGATGGGGATTTGGGCCTGATCTGCGTTAAGCAGTATATCCTTCGCGTCGGACTCATTAAAGAAGAAATCCTTGTCCAGTTCGAGGTGAGTAATCGCTGTTCTGATGTCCAGAAGCTCTTTTTGGGTCAGAAGAGACGGTAGCAGCAACTTTATGTACAAAATAAGTTACAAACAATGCGAAAAAACTAACAAAATAGCACAGTTGGTTAGGAGCCCATAAAACGGCAACCATCCCATCTGGCGCCATTATATCACTAAAGCCAGTTTTACACTACTTCCAAAATACTAATAACGCTTAGCCTCTCATATTAAACTATCGTCTTTCCTGTAGTTTTATTTTCTTGCCAACGCAGTGGTGCGCACACTAAATGATGTGGCACAGACATGGGTCATACACAACAAGATTTTTCACTTGGTAATGAGGATTCTCAATACCATGCTGTCTCACTAAAACAATAATGTGATGATGTGATTACAATTCGTAGCTACAACGAGCTGGGGCTCAAAGCAGCCTCAAACGTTTTCAGTCAGACATTCACACTTGTCATATGGAGTTGAAAAATCTAGCCAACATTTTGAATGAAATAACATTGCTTGTGAACTTCAGAGCTGTAACGATTTGACACTTTGGCTTTGGTTAAAGGCAAGTACAAACACATACTAGTAGTAGTCATCACTAGACTGCTCGAAAGACTGCTCGAAAGTCTACACAATCTGGGTGATGCCAAACAACGTCATGATATCACTGGCTTCTTCTCTGGCGAGCTCTCATTGGCTATTGCTGATCACCGTTCTCAAACTTGTCGTTGCACATCTCACACTATAAGAGCGTTGCAGATTTTGAGCTGATAAAACCAAACATGTTTGTAAATATCAGGACATCTGAGACAGCTCAAAGATGAGATCCGTAGCACTCAGAATGCGTCTCTGACCCGTTCACATTAAATGAGCGTCGCTGATGGCCGTGCACCCCGAGTAGGCACCGATCTCAAAAACTTGTCTGGGACAGCTAAAATGGGGCCAGAATCGTGTAGTGTACACCTGGCTTTTGGGGCGGCAGGTAGCCTAGCGGTTAGAGCGTTGGGCCAGTAACTGAAAAGTTGCTGGATCAAATCCCCGAGCTGACAAGGTAAAAATCTGTCCTTCTGCCCCTGAACAAGGCAGTTTAACCAACTTTTCCTCATTAGGCTGTCAAGGTAAATAAGAATTTGATCTTAACCGATGGTGATGCGATATGACTGCTGTGAGTTGGAACCCCATTCAGGGTACTTATTAAAAATATATACTGTATATATACAGTTGAAGTCGGAAGTTTACATACACCTTAGCCATATACAATTAAACTCAGTTTTTCACAAATCCTGACATTTAATCCTAGTAAAAATTCCCTGTCTTAGGTCAGTTAGGATCACCACTTTATTTTAAGATTGTGAAATGTCTGAATAATAGCAGAGAGTATTTCTAGGACATTTCTCTAAAAAGTATGATCTTTGTCCCCATGTGCAGCTGCCAACCGTAGTCTGGCATTTTTATGGCGGTTTTGGAGCAGTGGCTTCTTCCTTGCTGAGCGGCCTTTCAGGTTATGTCGATATAGGACTCGTTTTACTGTGGATATAGATACTTTTGTTCCTGTTTCCTCCAGCATCTTCACAGGGTCCTTTGCTGTTGTTCTGGGATTGATTTGCACTTTCCACACCAAAGTACGTTCATCTCTAGAAGACAGAACGCGTCTCCTTCCTGAGCGGTATGACGACTGCGTGGTCCCATGATGTTTATACTTGCGTACTATTTTTTGTACAGATGAACATGGTACCTTCAGGCGTTTGGAACTTGCTCCCAAGGATGACCCAGACTTGTGGAGGTCTACACATTTCTTTCTGAGGTCTTGGTTGATTTCTTTTGATTTTCCCATGATGTCAAGCAAAGAGGCACTGAGTTTGAAGGTAGGCCTTGAAAACATCCACAGGTACACCTCCAATTGTCTCAAATGATGTCAATTAGCCTATCAGAAGCTTCTAAAGCCATGACATAATTTTCTGGAATTTTCCAAGCTGTTTAAAGGCACAGTCAACTTAGTATATGTAAACTTCTGACCCACTGGAATTGTGATACAATGAATTATAAGTGAAATAATCTGTCTGTATACAATTGTTGGAAAAATTACTTGTGTCATGCACAAAGTAGATGTCCTAACCGACTTGCCAAAACAATAGTTTGTTAACAAGATATTTGTGGAGTGGTTAAAAAAAGAATTCTAATGACTCCAACATAAGTATATGTAAACTTCTGACTTCAATTGTATGTATTTTTTACTCTCCACTTCTGGTTCTCAAGTGAAATAGGGCAAATGTGACAAAGTAGCTGATTGTAAAAAATGCATATAAAACATTATAGGCGTAGCCTACATGTATGTGTACATGCCCATGTAGCCTCATATTATGCAATATGTGATTATTAGGCCCTAGCAGTATGTTTGTGAACAATGCTGAAGGAAGATGTAGCTCCTTATTGAATTCATTCTTAAAGGTCCAGTGCAGTCCAAATATATATATTTGTCCTGTGTTTTGTATCATATTGGACAACAGCTGATGAAACTAATACTATAAACGTGTGAAATGTGATCAGTGTCATTTCTTGATAGTTGCTGGTTTAAAATACAACCTACACAGGACCTTCTAATCAGCCTGTTTGCATGGGTGGGAGTTTCAGCTTGCCTGGTGACATGAACAGGCACTAAATTAGTTAATAAACCAATTACAAAGAGAGTTCCAAACCTCTCTGCTAATAACAGGCAGTTTCAAGTTTTCTCCCCCCTCAGACCACTCCCAGCTAGTGTTTGTAGACCATAGGTATAAATAAGCCTTGAGTCTAAGCAAAAGTTTGCGAGTATAGTCCTCTCGCTAATCTCTGCAAGTCATCCTCTCCGTTTCGCCAGCTACATGTAACATGTAACAACGGAGAACTCCCCGAGCGAATTGGTAGGGGCGAGGAGGTGGTTTGGGATTCACCGAATGATGACTTGCCTTCTTCCTGACACACCCTCCTCCTAGTTCAATCAAACCAAGTGCTAGGGAGTGACCAGAGTGGAGCCACAGCCTATACACATAAACAAAACATGGGACGTTGTGGGTAACAAAGTGTACTTCTAAGTGCTACTGGTCACAGTAGCTCTATGGTAAGTATGTAACCGATGTAACCTTTGTCTACGAACCCACAGCTACTAATTGGTTATCTAGAACTGTGAAACTTGAAATGATTCAATAGACTGATGGATTCAGTATATACGCCAACTGGGCATGGTGTTGAACTGGACCAGTCTCCTTAATGGTTTTGTGGGTATACTTGCCCAATGTAGCTCTATGTAGGATATGTAACCCTTTGGAGGAGATGATTAACCAGAACCCAGAGGTAGCATATATAAATGCTGTTGGCATAAGGTCAACAGCCTGTTATTCTGTTTTGATTTGAAAGCGTGGATTCGAGAACTGCCTGCCAACCTCCCTCTCCTATTAAAAATATATCAGTTGATGGTGATGAGCAGCTAACATTTTTAGGTCAACACAGCGAACACTCTGTTATTAATTAGACTAGCTACATGTCTGCTGTCTGCCTGCCTGCCACACCATCGGCTCAAGACGGCTGTTTGAAAACAAAGTATCTTTCCTCTCCTGTTTCTCTCTCTCCTGATGATGAAGTCTACCTTTTAGCTGACAGGCTGCTTTGATGCAGCCATCACTTCTTTTCAGAGAGCACTTCTTCTGAACGGAATGCTCCCCACTCTCTCTCTCTCTCTCGCCTTCCTCTAGCTTCTCTCTCCCCCTCTCTCTTTCTCGTCCTCTCTCCTCTCCCTTTCTCATCCTTTCTCTCAGCTGCTGATGTCTGGAGAGCGAAGGCCCTGATCAACATGAAAAATAAAATCCTGTCTTTAAGAAAGCGAAGCTATCCCTGCCATATGTTGTGATTGAAAATGCCATAACACAAACTCTACTCAAATGTCAAAAAAAGGATATCGTTTATTTTATTTTTTTATCACAACAGTGGTATGGAAATGTTATCAAAGGTGTCGGTTCTTTACAAGTAGATGGGAGCAATGGAGGGGTGGTGTGTGTGTGTGTGTGTGTGTGTACGTGTGCACACGATTATGAGTGTATATGTGTGTGTGCAGTGGGACCTGGGCACTCTAAACACACCACCTCCACCTCATTGATTAAGACCCTGTTGCCATGAAAAATAATGGCCATCGTGTCAACAAAGGGCCTAATGCCGGTGGGGACTGGGGAGACAGGTCCTACAGAGGGAGGGAGGGGAAATGGTTCTCTGTTGGGTCCTGTTGTTTAGCAAGGCCCAGTGCTTTAGAGATGTCACGTTAGTGATTGTAAAGTGGCCACGGGAGGGAGGTCACCCAGCCTCCAGCATTAATAGGCTACTAAGACCCAATTAAAAGCCTGGTGACCCAGAGGGGGCCGGTCGTAGCTTTCGCTTTACCCTCCCTCCCTAGTGCCTGCTTGGGGCTTCATTAAAGCGAAGATGCAGGGGATTGATCTCCAAGGACACCTTGGACACAGAAAAACAGCCCTTATGTCATGTACGCACACACATAAACACACAAACGTGTGTGCGTGTGTGTGTTTAGTATGGCCAACATGATTGCATCAGCAGCACTGAGTGGAAAAAGAGCAGTGGGGCCATTCTGCCAACCTCACCTGCAAGCACAGACATGAACCCACCAATCATACAAACACACGGAAGAGAATGATGCAACAAAACTAGGCTTCATTGAAATCCAAATATTTAAGGAGAACGTATATTCTCTATTCAGATGGATTTTGCGTCACATTTACGAAGACTGTGCAAGGCGCATTATCATGATGATGAGGTCAGTGACCCTTGCTTCTTGAAAGTTCAATATCTTTAACACTTGACTGCTGACATGCAAAACATTTTGGGACTTTCCCCTTTAAGTGCTCGCTAATAGCACCATTAGTGACACATGTTGGACGAAGGGGCCAAATTACAGTTTAAAAGTCACAACACACTGTTGATGCTAAACAACTGTGTTGTGTCCCGAGCCAAGATCCCGACTCCACAAGCAAAGATAGAGATTTATGGGAGGCCCATCCCGCTTGCCAAGACCAACCACTTCCAGCTCTGTCACAAAAAAAGAGAGCGGGAGAGAAGAAAGAGAGAGGCAGAGACAGAGAGACAGAGACAGAGACAGAGACAGAGACAGAGACAGAGACAGAAAGAGAGAGAGAGAGAGCGAGAGAGAGAGAGAGAGAGAATAGAGAGAGAATAGAGAGAGAATAGATAGAGAGAGAGAGAGAGAGAATAGAGAGATAGAAAGATGGTGACTGGCACATTTGTCCCTGTTTCTCCCTTGGCAGGAACTAAACAAAGCTTAATGAAGAGGGCCTGAAGACATGCCTGGAGGTAGAATAGCACTAGGCTAGCACAGAAGCGCGCTGCTCTAGCTGGCAATTTAGATATGTGTCCCAAATGGCACTCTATTTCCTATGTAGTGCACTACCTTTGACCAGACCACTATGGGCTCTGGTCAAAAGCATTTGGGATGCAGGCTAAATATTTGACCAGGGCTGAGGGACACTAGCCAGTCACTAGCTGCTAGCTGGGCAATAGCTAGGCTCTGGTAATGGGTTTTTTAATGTATTTAAAAAAAAACTTTATTTAACTAGGCAAGTCAGTTAAGAACAAATTATTATTTACAATGACAGCCTACAGTGGGTTAACTGTGGGTTAACTGCCTTGTTCAGGGGCATAAAGACAGATTTTTACCTTGTCAGCTCGGGGATTCAATCCAGCAACCTTTCGGTAACTGGCCCAACGCTCTAACCACTAGGCTACCTGCCGCCCAAAACGTGCTTTTAATTGGGGCCCAGGCTCCACTAGTGGGCCAGGTTTGCCACCACATGTTCAGGGTTATGTGTGGACCTCTCAGTGACTACTAAATGGGATTGATGGTCCTGCGCGACGCTGAAATATGTCCCCCTGATAGTTAAAAGGGATGAGTTAGAGGCAGCTGCACAGATGTGGCCACTGTCTCTCCCGGTGCCTGTCCCTGTTTGTTGTCTTATTTAGGTGTGATCCCCTCTGTCTCTGGCTGACAAAGGTTCGGCCATCCAATAAATATCTGGAAGTACTCGTGCAACTTTATTTATAGAGTTTATCATCTGTTAGTGTGCTTGTAATCATTTTTTGTTCCTATTCTTTGTGTAGCAAAGAGATGCCTAGAATCGCAGAGGGATCATTAACACATCACAAGCTGGGATGAATTCTGCATGTGTGGAATGGGATTAAAGGGCGACAGGTTGTGTGTGTGTGTGCCTGTGTGCTTGCGCAAGTGTTTGTGTGTGTGTGTTTGTTGAAGTATGTGCGTGTACAGATCTTAGGATCTTAATTTGATCACTCTTTTGATGCTGAGAATTGTCCTTCATAGCAGGAAATGCAATTTAGTAGTGCATTCCAGGTTTAAAAAGTCTTCTAAAGTTTGTAATTTCCACTTTAAAACGTCAGACTTGATTTGCCCTAACGAAAAGTGCATCAACCCCTACAAAAAAAAATCAATTAATTATGATCCACATAATAATTCACATATGCTGTTGCTGCAGGATTATTGTCCTGATGTAGTAAACGGGCTCAAACTCAGATCCTTCATCTGTATGAATGTGTTTGTGTATGTGCATGTGTGTGTGCATGTGTGTGTGCGCTTCTGTGTGTGTGTGTGCGTGCTTGTGTGAGGGGTGTCAGGGCAGGGGGCTCTATAGCGCCCGTGGAGAGTGCTCCCTCCAGGGCAGTCTGCAGGCGAGCTTCAGGACAACAGCAACATGCTATCACCGCCCCGCCGAGACACAGGCCGCCACCACTACGCTAAGAGGACTGCTGATGTTAAATTTATAGCCCTCCATTAAAAGTTAAACCTCTGTCTGATAACCAGACACAATTAAGAGGATGTTCACGTCCCTATATACTTTTGACAGGCATCTCTTAAATCTCTACATCTCTGGATCCATATGGACCACAGGAAGCCAGTAAGTGTAGCCTAGTCAAGGAGAATAAATGCTAACACAAGTAGAGGGAGAACAATGATAGGACAACATCTATCTCGAGAGAAGTTAACTTCTCTGTTCTATCTCTGTTCACTATTCTGAGTATATCAACATGGGATGGACAGAGACCACTAAGAGTAGTCAAGGAGAAGAAATGCAAACACAAGTACAGGGGGCACAATATCAAGAGGAGAGAGGATAAGAGAGGGGAATATCTGTCCATTCCATTGCTCTCCTTCTATCTATTTCAATTAGCATCTCCGATATATTTCCCCATGTGGGATGAACGAAGAAGAAGCTACGCAGCCAGAGTAGTTAAGAGGACGAAACACAAACGCAGAGGGAACTCGAAGTAGCATTAGAGCCGGAGCTGTCTAGGCTAATGCCTTTTAAAAACAGTAGGATGTCACTAATGACATTAGCCACACAACAACAAATGCATGGTGTACACACACTGCCATCAGTCCCACTGAGGCTGCCCGTCTGACGAAATAGTATGTGAATGTTGGGGTGGGCAGGGGTGGGCAGGGCGGCTTGATTAGACAGCACTTTATCCTGTGTAGCAGCAACATTAAAAAATCAACTTCATTACAAGGCTTGTCGCCTGTTTAGTAGCGGTGTCTGTGTCAGACTGGCGCTAAAATGGAAAGACGCGAGTCACAAATAATCATGAGCAAAGCCTCGTGGATGATGAATTTATAAGTAAACTACCACACATACAGATGTAGGATCTTAATTTGAGCCAGTTTGCGACAGCAGGAAAATAATCCTGTAGCAACAGAACATGTGAATTATTATGTGAATTATAAATAATGGACAATTTTTGTAGGGGTCATACATTTTTTGTTAGGTTAAATCAAGCCTGACATTTTAAAAGTGGAAATTACAAACTTTAGAAGCTTTTTTAAACCTTGAATGCACTACAAGTTTGCATTTCCTGAAAATTCTCAGCAACAAAAGAGTGATCAAATTCAGATCCTACATCTGTACATGTACATGTGCATACACACACACACACACACACACACACACACACACACACACACACACACACACACAC